>NC_081191.1:93433591-93733591 GCF_902713425.1 Acipenser ruthenus | reverse complement strand
GATAAACTAGGCTTTCCTTCTTTTTTCTTCTTTTTTCTAAAAAATGTAGCAAAGAGAAAGATCTAGTTGGTCAAAGCTTCACTTCCTAAATGATGTTCCTCTCTGCTCTGACCTGCTCTCTTCCACTTTCAGAGTTTACGCTTTTATTATTATTATTATTATTATTATTATTATTATTATTATTATTATTATTAATAATATTTTTTTTCAATTTGTATATTGTATTTCTTATATAATTATGTCCAATAAATTTGCCAACTTACATTAATTTGTGTAGTGGAATGTTGTTTAAAATCTTCTCTGACTGTAAGCATTAAAACAGTATGTTGTTACACTATTATTTACATCAGTAGCCCTGGGCGTCTGTATTTGTTCTTGTTTTTTTCTTTCTCTATGGCCTGCATTGCACTGTATGTCTTATAATTACATTGTTTGCTGCAAGCCATTCTGAATGCTTTTCAGAGTTAACCTCAGCACAAATTGTCTTTCTCTGAAGCGATGGCACATGATTCTGAAACGGTGTTACAGGAGAATGATGGTAACACTTCCCATTCAGTGTATTGACGTGGTAGTTACTTGGTGTGTCCTTACACCTCATTAGAGTGTTATTGTGCAGAGTGTAACACAGCCTCCCGGCTCAGGCTCGTTTACACCCATCTGATTAGCAGACCAGACACACAACAGTACTTTTTAAAGCACTTAGGTGCACTTTTATTATTTACAGACATAAAAGAAAACTAAAAACTTTACTTTTCTTCACAATCCCTAAACTATAAATCAGACAGCTAAGCTGTTTTACCGGTTGCAAAAACACTATTTCACACAGTTTTACAAATTCAGTAACACAAAGGTTCACACAGCACCTTTTCTTTAGACCACACAGGTCTTTGGTCCTTACACCTTAGCTTCACACAGACAGCCCTGTATAAACATTTGTGTTCTGTTTAAATACCTGCCTGCTAATCACAGGCAGGTGTCCCTCATTCGGTCAGAGCCAGGTGAACCTCATCCTGGCTCACTCCCATGGCATTCTGGGGAATGTAGTCCTGCAGCACCCTTCTGGACTACATCTCCTCTCCCCCTACTCGGCCACAATAGTTACAATGTACATAATGTGTCAATCTTTGTGCATGATGTAACCCTAACCCTTTTCTAATACAATTGTGTACGTGCATATATCATGTAAAAACACCACTGCACACACAATAAAACTGTTGGGTTTTGTTTGGAATTTGAAGAAGTCAAAGATAAAATTGCAAAAGCGATTCATTGACCAATGTCAAGGTGGATTAAATCTGAAGAACACCTCCTGGCATTATCTTTCATGTGAAACAAGACCACTGCAATAATAGTGCTGCGAAAACAGGGCACATACAAGCTGGATACAGTTAGAAAACAATTGAGCAGAAGAGATCTCTTATTTTATGATTCAAATAAGTGCATTAGAATCCCAGTGATGAAAAAAATAGCAGAACTATAAAAAGTACTGGTCTATGGAATGCTCTGATTGAGTGTGATCAGGACCTGAAAAACAGCCAATCAAGACGCAGAACCCAGCATAAAGAAAACCAGATTGCAGTCCCTTTTATCAGGGTAAAACAGCCCAGTCATACTGGAAACATAAACAAGTAATATAGGAAATGATAAGTGGTTAATATGGTACTCCTAAAAACAAATCCTGTATTAGTCATGCGTTTTGTAGTTTCTCAGTATAGCATATTTTGTAAAACGACATAATATTCTGTCCCTAAGTGATAAAGTATGTGTTAATGGTACATGTCATTAAGATCTCAGTCAAGTAATATGGCATTTGCATGTTTACATCATTTTTACATCTGCATTGAGATATGAAATATGAAACTGTACATTGATATCCGGCCAACAAAGATTGGGACACAGGTATTGGTGCAAGTGGCTGTTGAAATGTTCTGAATGAATGAATAACAGAAACTCTTCCCTATGGGAAGTTTATATTGTGAGTAATAGCTCCAGCCACTTCGAGTCACTATTGCCACGGCACACTTTAATAAATTAGGCATGCAGCACCGTCTGCCAGTAATGATACACTATACACACACTGTGTGTGTCCAACATGATATACTGTACATTAAAAAAAGAGAAGCCCAACATATGCAAAACCAGCCCACAAAATCCCTTCCAAGCAAATCTTTTGTCAGGTCGTCTGCACTGAATCCAAACTCCAGAATCAGCAGTGCCAAATGGAAGGGAATCTGCTAATGAAGCAAAACCCTTAAACCCTCCATTGTGGCCACATTGTTGGATTAACCTCGCGATACCACTGCCCGCTCCCTCTGCCATATATATTGAGGTGTCCAGCTTTTTTACTGTCACACTTTCTCACCTCTGGGTTGGTCTGGACAGCATCCAGTAGCATCATGTCTCAGTACTCTGGAAAGGTAAGTAGCTGGGTTTAGCTCAATCAGCATGCATGATTTCTGTACCTTCCCTCTGAACAAATAATATATGAAATTAATTGCTCAGTGCCAGCTCACATTTATATATAACTTTTTTCTGAGCTGCTGTTAACTGCTTGTTTGAGAATTTGAATTAAATACTGTATTATGGTTGATGTTCCATTAAGGTTCAGCAAAAACTTTATATGCACTCAATTCTACTTCAGGTATTGTAACAATATTGTCAATATGTGGCTTGAATATATAAAAAAAAAATCTAAAGCCATTATGGAAATTATTTTTTTCTGTATGCTGTACTGTTCAATGTGCAAACCATTTCTTTTAATATATATATATATATATATATATATATATATATATATATATATATATATATATATATATTGACTTTGCTGTTCAGACTGAAAGCATTGGGGATGAAGCAGTTTCTGGAATTGAATGACTGTCTATGGAAACTCTGAGAAGTTTGAATACATGACTGGACTATGGAGTAAAGCTATAGCTACAGTAGGAGGTATTTTTAGCAACTGGAATAATAGGAATAACTAGGTGCCGTCCAGTGTACAAAGCCAATTACAGAACAATGTTGTCTGGTGGCTTCACTGTGGACCCGCAGTGCGAAAAATTACGGATTTGCAGTAGCAGTGAACCGGGATAAAAATAATAATTCCAAAAGGTGAAATCCAGCTTCAATGACAGGTTCAGTGTGGGGCACTCAGCTGGAATCTCTGCAGTGTGGAGTGTGCTAGAGCAGAGGTGAAATCCAGCTTCAATGAGAGGCTCAGTGTGGGGCACCCAGCTGGAATCTCTGCAGTGTAGAGTGTGCTAGAGCAGAGGTGAAATCCAGCTTCAATGAGAGGCTCAGTGTGGGGCACCCAGCTGGAATCTCTGCAGTGTGGAGTGTGCCAGAGCAGAGGTGAAATCCAGCTTCAATGAGAGGCTCAGTGTGGGGCACCCAGCTGGAATCTCTGCAGTGTGGACTGAGGACTGTAGGGGTCCTGTGTGTGCAGGGAGCTCCTGAAACCAAATCCACTGCATTCACTATGGGGTTTCTGAGGACTGCAGGGGTCGTGTGTGTGCAGGGAACAGCCAAAACTGGTCCTCCAGAGTTTTTTATAGACAGATGATTTAACAGTTATGGGACTCTAAAGACAAGGTCAGGGGGTCCAATCACAGTCCTGGAGGGTCATTCCACTCCAAGTTTAACAGATACAATGATATAAATAACTACTTCAGGGTCTGGATGGAGGTTTAAATGGTCCAATTAAACAATTTAGAAGAGGGTTGGAACAAAGACCAGGAGTGGAAGAGACTGGACTAGGTGGTCTCTGCTCATAGATGCCGTGTTCTTGTGCCCCCTCTAGATTGTGTTTTATGAGGGTAAATGTTTTACCGGGCGGAAGTTGGAGGTCTATGGCGACTCTGACAACTTCCAGGACCGGGGCTTCATGAACCGGGTGAACTCTATCCGCGTGGAGACCGGAGCCTGGATCTGCTTCGATCACCCCGACTTCCGAGGGCAGCAGTACATCCTGGAGCACGGGGAGTACCCTGAGTTTCACCGATGGAACGCCCACAATGATCACATGGGGTCCTGCCGGCCAGTCAGGATGGTAAGTGAGGAGACTCGGGTCTACTAGGGCAGGGATTTACAGCTCAGCTTTACAATCTTGACTTTATAAGACTTGATAAGTGAGGAGACTCTGCTACCAGGGCAGGGGATTTGGGTGTAAATGATCTGATTCTTTTTCATCAGCACGGTGAGCACTACAGAATCGAGCTGTTTGAAGGCTGTAACTTCACTGGCCAGTGCATGGAGTTCTGTGATGATTGCCCCTTCCTGCAGGGCCGTGGCTGGAACAAGAACTGCGTCAACTCTCTCCGGGTCTACGGAGATGGAGCGTAAGTGTGACCCCTGCTGCTGGCAGGGGGAGGAGGGGGGCAGAGTCACTTATACAGACGGTTAGGTCTGAACCTTCCTTGGTTTACCGAGCAGATACAACCAGTTCTCTTTCATCACCTCACTGTAAATATCCCTCAGTCTTTCACTTGATTAATTCAGTTTGAGTGAAAACGGTCAAAGAAACCACAGTAAAAACAAATCCATAATAACCAGTTCCTAATAAAAATAAAATAAAATAAAAATGAATACAAACTGGCTTACTAGAAGTCAATTACAAAGTTGTAATCCTTTTTTTATTTTTAAGTAATTAAATACTCTGTTACAGTTTTGAGAGGCATAAATAAGTTGCCCTGGATAGGGACGTCTGCTAATAAATAATAATAATAATAATAATAATAATAATAATAATAATAATAATAATAATAATAATAATAATAATAAATAGCTTTTTAGAATTGTATCTCCTGTTACATTTCTTCTACTATACACACATACTTGTGATGATAACGTATGCCATGCAGCACTGTGATCATTCCAGATAGGGTCCCAATAGCCAACATATTGAAATGGTAAAGGCACGCGCACTGCACCGCAATGCTAAAGGCACACGCGCTGCACCACAATGGTGCTTGGAATGGCTAGGTGATGAGTCTCATGGTTACTGAGCCTGCTAAAAACTCCTGTTTCCAACTGTAAACTTGTCCCTAATGTCAGATAGTCTGTTATATACAGTGTGTAAAGTTTTCTATTTTTGTCAGAATATTGCAGTGCAGCTTGCCAGTTTTGTTGGTAATGAAGGAAATGTCAGTTACATGCTTTTGCCTTCAGAGGGCAGCAGAGCTAAGGGTTAAGGGTATTAAAGGGTGAAAATGATCAAATGCCAATTTTTGCAGTGCCTTAAAAAGATTAACTATTCTCCAGTACCTCCCCTAAAGACACAAACTAAAAGTTACTTTACGGTTCGAAGAGCAACAATACCCTCTGCAGCAGGCTAGGGCCTTATTTATAATTGTGGTCAATTTTGCCACAGTGGAAAATATACTGTAGCTCTTTGTTAATTGTCATAGACTTCAGCTTGGAATACCGCCCACGTGGTCAATTACATTAACAGATTTTAGCTACTGTGTTATTTGGAAAATTAATATTTACATATTAAAGCAGTTATAAGTGCTTGTCAAATATTATCAGTATAGGAAAAGCATATTTTGGGTAAAAAAAAAAGGTTTGACCCAGTGTCTGGGATTTATAATCTCCCACTGCTGCACGCATGTCTGTTTGAATGAGGGAGGAAGTGTGTGTGTTTACAGCCAAAGCTACTGGGTAATATAAGCACCCTGGACAGTCAACACGTTCCTCATAAAGGCACATCATTAGGGCAGTAAATGAACAGCAATAGGTTTTGTTTTTTAAAACATTAATAACAAGTTGAGGACTAGGGAAGTAAAAACATGACATACGAGTTGAAAGTTGAACTAAAGATTGACTGTACCTTTTTAAACTTGCTAAATTTCTTTCCTCAGCTGGGTGATGTACGAGGAGCCCAACTACCGCGGGCGCATGTACATCGTGGAGAGAGGCAACTACCGCAGTCACACTGATTGGCAGGGGCACAGTGCCAACATCCAGTCCATCAGACGGGTTGCCAACTACTTTTAAATCATGTGAAATTAGACTGTACCTTTTACCTCTCCGCACTGAAACTGTGAAATAAAATACAATATATATATATATATATATAATTCTGGCAGCTTTGGTTCTTTTATCCACTCATATTAACATTACTTTCTTGTCTCAGAAACGACTTTATCTTGGAAATAACAGCCATACCATTAAGCAAAGTGGAGGTTCAGACAGGGAACTTGCTCTTCTGTTCATCATGCAGATCTTAAATCATTCAGTCTTACCGGTGGTGCTCTTCTGTTCATCCTGTAGATCTTAAATCATTCAGTCTTACCGGTGGTGCTCTTCTGTTCATCCTGTAGATCTTAAATCATTCAGTCTTACCGGTGGTGCTCTTCTGTTCATCATGTAGATCTTAATTGTGCAGTTTTGAAAGAAGCACGTGCTCTAGCAAACATGCATTGTCATTTTATTTGATAACCGGCTCCATACTGAGATAAAGAAGCTATCAGTTTACAGAGCTTACTTTCAATAAACCTGTTACACTTACACTTCCCAGGTCATTTTACTTCACCAGTGTCTTTGGGGTCCAAGCTTGTCACTAGCTGCAAAGCATGTCAGCCATTTGAGGACACAGCCAATTGGATGCAAGGCATGCAAACTAAGAACTTTCTTTAACCTAGTGTGGTTAGATATCATTTTTTTAAATAAAAATACATATCCGATGAAACAGGTGTTTCTTTCAAAACTGCACATGAAGTGCACCTATATATAGCGATTATAAATCAATGACAGCACGTATGATTTATGGCATTATTCTTACCACCCCTTAACCTAAAGACCCCTGACCCAGCATTTGGGAAACACTGCTAAAGCAGCAGCAGTGACATGCAGTATTGAGTTCTCAATCACCTGCAGGCCTCCCATTCCTGTGCAAAACGCTGCCACCCAAACAAGCAGACTTGATAGCCTTCACTCTAAAGACATGCTAGTTTAACACTTGCATTCGGAGGCACGGTCTCACAAAGAGCTGGGCGGTTTTGTAAACTCTGTGCGCAAAACGAGGTTTGTACAAACACCTTTACAATTGCAAGATGTTTAGCTGTACAGTAAGGTCAACCATATTTTATTCTTTTTTCATCACAAAATATTTACAAAGTCTTCCCCTGTTCTTTAATTAACTCCTATGTTTTAATGGAGAAAAAACATCATGTTCATTTTTACAAAATTAGATTTAAAATACATTGAGTGCTGACAAGAATTTTAAATACAGGGTGATTAGATAGTAAGATTACCACATCAGTGCAACATATCTCACAAACGGTGGGGCATAGAAAGGTGAAACTGCATACAGTAGTTAAGGGAGCCACGGGGACACAAATGCCACATTCATTTTTGTCACTAGGGGGCGCCACTGTGACCTACCTCTGATAATCACAAGTGTTCAATATGTGCTCCTCCATGATCCAGAATGAATTGCATTCGTGTGACAACGGACATTATGGCAGCATTACGCATCTCATCAGGTATGCTGGCCCCCTTCCGGACAATGGCATCCTTGAGGTCTAGAATTGTGCGAGGGTTCCCTCGGTACACGCATGACTTCAGGTACCCCAATAACCAGAAATCCACAGGTGTAAGGTCCAGTGAATGAGGTGGCCATTCACAAGGAAAGTGACATGGAATGAAAGTGTTCCTGCAAGACACGTTTAATCTGGTTACCTGGGTACCATCCTGCATGAAGACTGTAGTGTTTATCACATCTCTTTGCTAAAGTACGCTTTTGCTTTTTCATTTAATCACAGAAACACTTGGTTAATGTACTGTACTCGGATTTATATCAATATGTTTTGTATGACTGTATGGTTTAGAACTTAATCAATAGCTTCAACTCATGAAGTATTACAAGCCTTTTTCTAATCTTCATGAAATGTCTCCAGATTATTGTTAAGTGAACAACTGAATGTATCAAAATCGAGTTAGAAAAGCAATTGAATAATTCATGAGTAAAAGCTTTGTGAATCTGGTCCACTGCAAAATCACCAGACTAAGTAAAGCTGTATAAGACATACTTGTACAGGCATACTTTTCATAGTTTATTCCAGTGTTAAATGAAAGTCTTGTTTTGTATATTTTTTAACAGTGTGTGTATCCCCTTTGGTCACATTTTTTTATTTTAACTTTTAGAAATTTTAGAGAAGTTGCCCTGCCAAAACTTAGAAAAAATGTATGAATTATAAAATAGAGACTGAAAGGGATATAGCCTTTTTGGTTAAGTATGAATGTTATTTTCTTATTGTAAAGCAGCATGTTTTCATCCTGGGGAATGCATTGCAGTGAGGGGTTGTAATTACTAAGAGAAACCCTGCAGGGTTAGTAAAGAGTTAATTATTTTGTAGCTGGCGCTCAGGGAGTGCAAATAAACTACATATTTTAGCAGGCGGAATGAAGAAAAGGCTTCAGCTCAATAGAGACGAATGTTGCAAAACAGGAAGTGCCCCAAGCCTGTGCTTTTTAGACTTGGTGACAGGCTTCAAATCTTTCTGATGCACATGCAGTTCCTGCCAAAGAAACATATTCTTTGTGTATTTGTACTTAATCCTGGAACGCACAAGCATGTTTGAAATTAGAAAAGCTACTTTATTTATGCAACTAGATTCTGTTTTCTGCCAGCAACACATAATGCACTGTATACAGTGATGTGCAAATGTCTTAAAACACCTCACGATGTGTCAATTCTATCCTTTATATACCAACCTGCATGAAAACCTCAGGGTGTGAGAACTGACATTTCCGGTCAGTAGTAAGAACATAAGAAATTCAAGAACAAGAAAAGTCTATCTGGCCCACCTATGCTCGCTCACTTTGATGCCAGCGTGGTCTGTTAGCACTCAGGAGAGGAAAAACAACCCCCCCCCCTAACCAAGTTATAGGGGAAATTAAACCTCTGGGAATCCCTGACTGGACAGACTGCCCCTCCTCTAGGCAGCTAGCTAGTCTTATTGTGGTCACAGAGAGGGTTATACAGTATTGTTCATGACAGCATCCAGTCTATTCTTGAAGGATCCAATAGTCTCTGCTTCAACAACTCTGTCCAGCAGCCTGTTCCAATGGTTCACCACCTTTTCCGTGAAAAAGCTCCTTCTGCCCTCAGTTCTGAATATGCCCTTCTTCAGCTTCCATCCATGGTCCCTGGTTCTGCTCTCTGTGACCCGTGAAAAACAATTCTCAGCAGTTTCTTTGTTAAACCCCTTGACAATTTTAAATACCTCTATTAAGTCGCCTCTGGCTCTCCTTCTTTCTAGGCAATACAGGCTCTTTCAGTCTATCTTCATATGACATACCCTTCAATCCTGGAATTGTGTTGCTCTCCTCTGTACTCTCTCCAATGCCTGTCTTTCTTATGATATGGGGACCAGAACGGTGTGGTCATACCAGTGTATTGTATAATTGTAAGCTAACTTCTCTAGATTTGAATTCAACTGTTTTAGCTATGTAACCTAACATTCTATTTGCCTGTTTTTATAGCTTCTCTGCACTGTCTAGTTGGTTTAAGAGATTCATCCACTACTACCTCCAAGTCCTTTTCATACATAACCTCCTCTCTTTCGTTACTATTCATGCTGTACTTGCCTCTAATGTTTTTGCTCCCTATGTGCAAGATTTTACATTTATTCACATTCAATTTCATCTGCCATGTGTCAGTCCCAGGTCTAAATCTCTTTGTATTATTAAAGTTGCTGATTGGGAGTTGGCTACCCCTCCCAGTTTTGTGTCGTCTGCATATTTGCATAGTTTACTGATTATGTCTTGGTCCAGGTCATTTATATAGATTAGGGATAACAATGGTCCCAATACTGATCCCTGTGGTACCCCACTTGTTACGTTACTCATCAGATACAGAAACAATAGGCACTTGTGTGAAAATGTTAGACCACTTTGTGCTTTAATTAGGCATCTTAAACAACGTCTAAAAAGTCTCCTGCATTTTACCATTTGTGGCTATGTGTTCCTTTTCTCTTACTATTTAAATGAATGGCATGTGTGGCCTATTAAAGTATTTAATAGGCCACATTTCCACACTATGAGATTCTGGCTTGTGATCTAACTGTAACACATATTAGTTCAGTTTTCTAGGTTCATAATAAATCCATAAATAGCAAGATGCAGAATGAAATAAAAAACCGAATGCGCACAGTGACCCTCCTTCTCCTGAGCCCTGCTCTTAGTTAATCTGCTTTTCTCAGGGAAGATTATATTGAAAATAACCTGCTGATTACCAGTCTGCCTCTCATCCACACACCATACAAAATAATGACTACAAACAGCAAAGCCCATTGAGGGAAAAGGATAAGCAGCTCTCTTATATGGTGCCCTGTTAATCCTCATTGTGCTGTGCCTTTAAGTTTACAACAAAGGCTTTTAGAGTTACAGGTCCCACAAGTTGATTCCCATGGTGTATTCCAATGGAAGGCAGAAAGCTGCCTGTTATTGTTAAATATTGTTTTCAGGCAACATTTAATTTTGTTTTTTTAATTTTGACATAGAGCATATTACTGTATAAAAATATTATGAAAAATAAAGAAAAAGTTTTTGTGATGATGCGCCAGGGAGGCCACAAATAGGCTGAACCCTGGAGCCAGCATTACACTTCAGCCTAAAAGTAATTTGTCAATATGGGGTTAAGAACAATAGCTGCCATTCTCTCTGAGGTGTTTTTAAGTAGACGTAGGTACCTGCGATTGGCACCATTTCACAATCACTGTTGCAGTCACCAGCTTGTCACAGCACAATGTTCTGTTGTTTACTTACACAGCATACTTTCTACAGCTGTGACCAATTCATTGTTTGCTGCTATAATAATAATAAGCTAGAAGCAATGTCCTGCTTTTTAAACAAACACAACAACACAGTACAGTGATTGTAATGGGAAATACTGTGAAATGACATGTTTTTTTGTGACGCCGAAGTTGAAAAAGGTATCTGGAAAAGTATATGTCTTAAAAAAAAAAAAAAACAGGCCTAATAATTCAATTATAATTCATAAAATTCCAGGAAATGTAGTCAAGATGTAAAAGAATAACCTTTGACCCTAAAGCACATGGTGGTTTTCTGTTTACTAAGATAGCTTTTCATACAGGTTTACTTTAGAAAAGTAATGTACGCTAGACATACATTAAAACTAACAACAAACAGTTTGAGCTATTTTTATATTTATTTTTTGCAGCGTATTTAACCGAGCCGAACAAAGACACTGTGATCTTTGACGGCCTATCTTTAGGACCGGGGGGAATCCCTGTTCAGTACAGGAGTATAGTGTTACTTGGCTTGGAGTGCGGATTTAAAGTTTGTCTCACAGTAACTATTAACAAGTCCATTGGGGCAGCATTGCGGACTGGAGCCAAGCGGGAGAAATACTCAAGATCAGATCAGCGTTCATTTCATAAACGAGGTAGCATAAAACTGAAGAACAACAAACCTTGGGAGACTGCAGTGGAAAACGAACCTAGGAAGTTAAATATTTCTGTTTAATGACCCTACGGTTGTTTTGAAGTTTTAAAATCTAATGAAATTTAAAGTCGTTGCTGTTAAACAAAGACTAGCCCAGTGAATACACGTATGTATGGCGTATGGACTATTTTATTAATTTGACTTAGAATATTTTTGCACCAGTGAGCAATTAATACAACTAGGCTACCAACAAATTGATACAAAAAATAACTTTTGAAGTGGTAAATTAAATTGTAGGTGTTTGTTCCGTGGGACTTTCATCTCCTATACGCGTTACATTGGATTCCCTTTCTGGATCAAGGTACTATCTACAGGTGCAACAAAACAAATTAAAAGTCGCTTGTGGCTTTGATGGCCGTGGTTTTCGGGTGGAGCCAGCGCGAAGTTGATGAGCCCTCATGCCGAAGCAGTGGTGATGGGGAGCGGCAGCTCCAGGTCTACTTCCCTGCGGAAAGTCTGCGCTGATCACTGCGGCGGGGTTAACTGGCTAAGCCTCAGTCCGGACGGGAGCTACCTGCTCACCTGCAGCGAGGACTGGACCGCCCGCCTGTGGAGCACTTCGGAACAGCAGTGCTGCATGATATTCCAAGGTTTGTTTATTCTGTTTGTATTTATTTATTTATTTATTTATTTATTTAGAAAAAAAATGTTATAGGCCTACTCGTGTATTTATTTTTCTTTTAGTTAAATGTGACGACGTGTGTGTGTTTGCGATAGTGATAGGATATAAAATGTGAACTTGGTGTTTCCAATTAAGGAGACAGACTTGTCCGGTGGAGTTGTTGAAACATATTTCTAAATTACTGTAAACACAACACTGGGGTTATTTCGTGTTTTGCCTTATACATGTGATAAACATAATTTGTTACAAAGAATCGTGGAATGAACGCGCGTGATTAAATCCACACGGGGCTGAATTCAAAATGAATGACTTCAGAACTCGGAGGAAGTGCATAAGACATTCAGGTGTTATTCCTGTGGTATTCAGACTGAACTCATTATGAATTTGCAGCCATTATTTTAAAGTGTTACCAAAACACTTTAG
This sequence comes from Acipenser ruthenus, assembly GCF_902713425.1. NCBI lineage: Eukaryota > Metazoa > Chordata > Actinopteri > Acipenseriformes > Acipenseridae > Acipenser > Acipenser ruthenus. Next base: position 93,721,077 of record NC_081191.1, on the reverse strand, counting down.
TTTCCTATATTATACCACAGTGCATACTATTGTATAGCATAGGAACTATAGTGTTTTTTTTTTTTACTGTAATATTTTATTATATAGGACAATTTTTACTGCTCATCTTGTGGGACAGGTTTATGTGACAGTTAAAAATGTCCCACTAAACATTTTGGGACTTTACCTGTGGACTCCTGCACTTTAGTGTTCTGCTGTCAGAGATGCTGTTTCAGAGTTGAGCCCTATCAGACATAATGGGACAATCTCTATGAAAAGGGTCAAGTTGCTAAAAAAAGTGTTCTATAAAGCTGATAAATAAAAATTGATGAATTAAACAGCAAACCATTAACCCCCCCCCCCCCCCCTTTTTTTCTATAGAGATCACACCTATTTTAATTTGAGATCACCTAGGACTTTAAAGTATTGTTTTATATAGGTCTGCTGTTTGAATGTTCATGCTGCATCGAGCTTGCACAATTATACAGTTTTGTACAAAGATATGCATTGCTGATCCTGGACAGTTTAACAGGTCTAATTTTTTATTTAAGAATTGATCTTAATGTGCACTGAAGAGATTCAGAGGGCATTCAGGTGGAACTGCTTCACTCAGTCAAATAAACATGTAGGCTTAAATTATCTCGACATCAGAAGATCAATACCACTCTTTACACTAGTAAGCCTGCTCCTCCTCTGACCTCTTTACCAGCAAAATCACTTGCGCTGTATTTCAAGATATTTCACGACTAAACGTATTTATTAAAGCACAAAACAGTAGCGTTGACACATTCAAAACTGATCATTTTATCTAGTTATTATACACCAAATGTTCTTCAATATTTAAATGCTTACCCAGAAAATAGTAAATTCTAAATTGTAGATTATTTTGTTTTTTATGTTCACCTTTTAAAGATATTCTGTTTTTGCCGTTGGTGAATTGTCAAACAAAGTAAAATAACGGGCACGTGAAATGTCCCCTTCTTGTACTGAACAGAGCGATCTTTAGCAGAAATATTTGTGTAACTGGTTGTGCATCAATCGGGCAAACATTTGCTTTATTGGGGAATTTTCACAGGGAACTACATGGTATGACAATAGGTAAATTTCACGGATATCATGAAATCTGTGAAGAAAATAGAGCCTTACTCATGACTCGCACCCAGTCTCAACACAAGGAGCCTCCAGGTGCATAATTAGGCAGAATCTGTCATGATGAAACCACCTGCATTTTAGTGATTTTTGTCACTAAACAACACAGGCAGACTTTATACAACGAGGGCAGCAGTAGTGATCGACATTGTCATCCATAACTATTAAAATAAAACTCAAGCCATGCATACTGGAATGAGTCTCTACACTACAGTATTGTGTAATACACTGCCGTTTCGGATCCTGTCCCCTGTCGGTGAGATGAGGCTAGGAGCGCTAAAAAAAACCCACAACGAGCCCAGCTCTTTTGCATTGTGGTTAAGACGCTCGCTTGTGGTGCGCAGGGTCACCAGTCCGCAGCCAGCCTCCGCTCTGTTACACAAAGCTTCCTTTTTATTTATTTTGTACTCTTCCCTCCTCGCAGGCCATGAGAACTACATCACTTCCTGCCACCTGGAGAACGATGCTGCGTACACGTGCAGCGCGGACCACAGCGTCCGGAGATGGGACCTGACGACAGGGGGCTGCACGGCTCTCTTCAAGGGACACTCCTCCATCGTCAACAAGTGAGTGTTGCATTGAGCAAGTGTTTGTGAAAAATGAGAAAGCAAGGCATGCAAACTGAGAGCTTTCTGTAACTTTGTATTCCATCAGATATTGCTGTATTATTGTTACGTGTTTGGTGTAGCAATCTGTACCAGGTTCGTCTTTCAAAACTATACATATGAGATCTGTACAGCAAATGGAAGTGTGCAACAGGTACCATTGTTTCACTATAAAAAAAAAATAAAAAAAAATAGTGAACATTTGTTTTTGTGATTTATAATAAGAAGTTAATATGTTGTGTGCAAGGTGTCTCTTGTTCTAACAAAAAGCATTTTGCAGAGTTTGAGCATCAGTCCCAAACTGCATCTGATACTGATAAGAGGCATATTAACTTATAGTAGATAAAAGTGAGATCGCAAATGGAGGAAATACATATTCAGTCTGGAGCTGTCTGTACAGTACGTGCTGCTTTGTGTGTTTGCCTCATTGCAGGCTGTGTCGCGTATATAGCTGTACTCATCAATTTAGATGTTTGAAACAGGGACAGCAGCTGGCTTTTTTTAAATGATTTGTGTGATTACTTGTTTGAACACCAAACCGTGACATCTTTTAAACTGCCGCTTGTCACGGAGAACTGGAATACTCTGCTTTGTTTTCTGAAAAGCCTGTCATTTTCTTGTCATGCAGATTGTCCGTGCGTGGCTCTGACTGTCACTCTCCACTGATAGAAATCTGCTCTTTAATCTCGTTCCTAATCTATCTGTTCATAGCTCTACATCCTGAGCGCTTCTTTACTGCTACTGTTCACTACAAAGGATCTACTGCATTTATTTTCTCTCTCTCTGTTTGGTGATTCATTGAGTTGGCATTCTTGGCAAATCTAATGTTGTGGAGTGTACAGGAGCTATCTGCCCTCATGGTTCAAGCTGGGTTGTTTGAATGATGTTAAATAAATGGCTGATGAAACTGTTTACACTTTTGATGAACAAAAATGATCATAAACTATTAAACAGGGCAAACAGGTGAGCAACTAGTGATGTGTTTTAATTTTCACACACACTCTAGACATAAGGAATTTAGAGACTGCTGACACTACAGTGGATTCCTTTGATTTTCAACAGGTGCATGCATTCTAATGTAGTTATTATTATTATTATTATTATTATTATTATTATTATTATTATTATGATGATTAATACGTTTATTAAAGAGCACTACAAAAAATATATATTGTAGAACTCAAAGTTTAGGTTAATTTAGAATGTCTTCAGATGAAATTTCAGAATGAATAATAATTACAAAAAGTTGTTCAATACTAATGCAAAATGTTTGTAAAGTGATTCTTGCTGTAAGCGGTACATATTTGTTTATACGGATAATATAAAATCCAAGTGATTTGCTTTTGCAGTCTTTCTCACTTTAACACTTTGCAAGATTTCAATTAGGGATATAGGTGGAATTCCTCTGTGTAGTGAATGAAACGCATTCCAGCTGGTTGGCTGTGCTCTTGTTCCTACAGAGTCCTGGTGACCCGAGGCTGTCTGTTCAGTGCTTCCTACGACCGCACCGCGCGGTGCTGGAGCGTGGAGACGGGCAGGCAGCTCCAGGAATTCCGTGGACACCGCAACTGTGTGCTCGCTCTCGCCCACTTCTCCTCCCAGGACCTCCTTCCCGAGCAGGTCAGAGACTTCCTGGTCACAGGCAGCACTGACTGCACCCTCAAACTCTGGCTCGTGTCCGACGGGCGCTGCTACCGGACTCTGCGTGGGCACAGCGGGGCCATCCTCTGTCTGGCACTGGACACAGCAAACAAGGCACTGTTCTCCGGGAGTACGGACTGCACTGTGCGCAGATGGGACCTCGCTACTGGAGAACAGACCAAGGTCTTTCGAGAGCATCAGGGCTCTATCATATGCTTGGAGGTAAGAACCACAGTGAGACGATTACCACCTTCAGCACTTAATGTTAAGGTATCCTAACCAAACTTGAAATTGTGTCAGTGTTACCTTGAGTATACGGTAGCGTACTCTGGTTAAATATGGTGTGGAACCTCAGTAACAAAACCAAGATATGATGTCAATGACATGGATCATGGCGCATAAGTGGCCTCTCACTATATTGAGATGCAAGCTTCATCCAGGCCTGTATAAGTGTGTGTTTAACAGTACAACTGCATGGTATTTACAGTTAGGCTTGACGCTCCATAATACATTATTGGCTCCGATTGGCTGAAATGACCTTGAGCATTGTATAGTTGCATATGTCTTTGATTTATACTCGATGTTTAAAAGCTGTTGGGAACCTTCACAACTGTACGTTGCTTTTTCGCTGGAGAATAAACAACGCGTTTATGAGCTATTCTGTACCAGCAACGTTCTAAGAAAGAGAAGATGTGTGAATTGCTAAAATCAAAACGACGAACACCAGTGTTCTTGCAAGGTGTGCAAGAATAACAACTGGTGTTTTCCAGTGAACTGCACTGCCATGAAACAGGCTTAGCAAGGCATCGGCACCAACCCAGGAAAGACCGCTGGTGTAACGGGCAGTGCTGTGTGATCCACGCCGTTACGGATTCTGTCCTGTCCCGTCAGTGAGATCAGATTAAAAGCTCTAAAACCACGAATGCAGACGAGCCCGGCTCTTCTGCATTGTGGTAAAGATGCTCTCTTGTGGTGCGCGAGGTCACTGGTTCTCACCCAGCCCCTGCCCTGTTACACTGGACGCAGGCAGTATTCTTGGAACAAGAACGTTTATATCTGGTAAGTTCTGCAGACATTTCTGTCTTGATCTTTCTATATGTTTGTGTTATGTTGTACCAAGCTATAGCACCCTGTGGAGGAATGTGTCTTTGTTTAAATGGATGATGTGATTCTTCTGTACCATTCCAGATACCTGATGAAAAGATAGGAGGAGATTTGTGTGCCACTATAGCCCTTCATCCACCCTGTTGCAGTGAGGAGGCAATAGTAAGAGTTCTCATACGGGACTGTTTAGACTGTACTGTAAACAGTTTGAAATGTTCTGTACACTGTGTGTCCTTCCTAGTTCTATAATGACATGCTATGGTTTAATCGCCATCACAGGGAGCATTTTAAAGTGTTACTGCGGGGTAAATGTTCAGGGTTAACAGGAGTAGAAGCATTTCTTTTGTTAGAACAAACCTCAAAGCTGTGCCATCTGTTTACATGTGTTCTCAGTTCCAGGAATGCATTCTGTGTGGAATGTTTAGCCTGCTTTAGTGGGTTGCTGGAAGTGCACAGTTCTGTGCAAATAACATCTGCAGGTCAGAAACACTTTCGGTTGCAGTAACAGAACTTGAGCTATGGTTTTCTCATGCCACTACTGGTCGATCTTACATTTTGCTTTTAGAAATCTGATGGTTCCCAACGCTGGGCACAGACGCATGTGATTCACTATTTAATCACTGTTCAATTTCAGGGATGAAAAGAAGACTCCCATTGCAAAGCACTTTGATCCATTCCTAATTTTACTACGAGTTTAATAAGACACTCCTGAGCTTGTTACCTGTACATGCTGTGGCTAATCAAGCTCTTAGTAAAACCTGGAATGGGTAAAACCTGATGTGCAATAGGAGTCTGATTTCTATCCCTGGGCTTTATTATGAATCCCCACATATGATCAGTAACAAATTACACATGCTAACTCTCTGGAAACATACAATACAGGTAGGTTTGCATAAGGCCTCATTACTGAGCATCTCCTGCTTACTTATAGAGGCCTGTATACAAGCAGCCCGCATCTTATGAGGTCTCTCTCCATCTCTTCACTGGTTAAGGATTAGAGCCTCAGCTTCTTAAAGTCACAGTGCTATTACAGGGGAAGATCACATATGCCCCAACAAGTCAGTCCAGTATTGAATACTTTTAAGAAGTCTGTTTATAGCCAGCTCTCAAATCCATACCTGTTGCCTCTTTTATTCATTCAGAGAGCAGCATTCCTTTGCAGCTTAATCGCTGCTAAGGCACTTAATTCTCTCACTTTTTTTTTTATTCCTGTGTGATTGACTGCCAGGTAACTGATTGTTTTAATTAGCTTGGAGACTTGGGTGGGTTTAGTTTTAGCATACAGTGCATAAGATGCATTCTTCTTTAATCTGTGCATTAATGTGCAGCTCAGGGAGGTGCTGGTGCTGAAGAAAAAATGACCCACGAAGCCACAGACACTGAGCTGTTCTGAAGCCAACGGGAGGGAGATGCACAATGAGGAAATGCACTAAAGACTAACCTGTTGGAGGCCTGGGCTCATACAAACAGGGATGGGAATAAGCCTCCTATTGCATTGCAGTTTGGGCTCATACAAACAGGGATGGGAATAAGCCTCCTATTGCATTGCAGTTTGGGCTCATACAAACAGGGATGGGAATAAGCCTCCTATTGCATTGCAGTTTGGACTCCTACAAACATGGGTGGGAATTGCAGTTTCACCCATTACATGTTTTTAATGCAAGCCTGGTTAGCAACAGTGTGTCTTATTAAACTCCTAGTAAAACCAGGAATGGATAAACTGCTATGCAATGAGAGTCTTTATTTCCATCCCTGTACAAAGTGCAACACAAGTGTACAGTTGGCTTGTGAGACCCATAAGGACTGAATAGCAGTTGTGGTTATTCTGGATGCAGCATAAGCAGTTAGGAACAGCTCTGGGTGACTGATCTATCTTGAAGCTTGGTTGCAATGGTTAGTTTTTAGCTGCCATCTCTAAATTAGCATCTTAATTCTTTCCGGTCAGGTAGCATCAAGTTGCGCACAATAAAAGTCTAAAAATAAAATTTTAAATCGTTTGTAAAATGCCTACTGCAGCTGTAATTTGTTCAATCGAATTACCGAGACCAGAAGTAAATAATATGCAGTTGTTTATAACAAACTTCATAGGACTGATATTGTGAGTATTCACTGTGGAGATGGATAACCCGAGTGTCGTTCTGCTTCACTGGCTGGCTGGATTTGAATGACAGGTTACTTCATCTTCATTCCTGCAGGCACAGGAATGCTTTTGCAGCCTTATTTACACATGTGCTCAGTCCATGTATTTCTTTTTTTCTTAAATCAAAAGGATTGCTCAGGTCACCCTGCTTGAGGCATGTGAAGTAAAATTGTTCACAATTGACAAAGGATGCATGTGCAACACTGTGAAGGTCAGATTATGACAGCAGCTCGCTAAAGTAAAAAAAAAAAAAAAATGCAAACATGATTAAGAATAAGCATTACTTTGAAAGAAAATCTGTGAAAGGGTTTATTTCTGGAAATGTTGACTTCCAGGCACATGTGACTAACAAACTTAAAAGCATGATGTTGATACCTGTCTAGACACAGAGACATGTGTTCCTCCTTCCTACACAATCCCATCATTAAGCAGAATTCACTGTAGCTACAGTCAAAAGATCACAATACAATCCTCTGCTTGTATAGTGCCTTTCATGTGGAGGTGCTGATCTGATCAGACAGCTGTTACCAGTAGATCATTATTAAAGTCTGGTTTGTATTTGTATTTTAATGAATCAGACTAACAGATTTCTTTAGAGGGAGTTCCCTTATCTTAGTGTGTAATTACTAAACATCCCGCTGCCCCAGACAAGAATGAAGAAACTGTTCCTGTTAGTGCTGCTTGTGAAAGGGATGCATGACTCAAAATATTATAAGAGGTTTAGGTATTTATTACTCATCTTTGTGAGTTTTTCAAAACATTGGAGATGGTCAGTAGTCAAAACTGTCTTTATGCTTTGAAAGTGGAGCAGTGCTTTTTTTGTCAAGGTTATTTAAATGATGCCTTATTTGAATTCTTCTGAAGTGCTCAATTGTGAGAATATTGAAGAGATAAGGATGTATTTTGACATTTTATAGAGACCTGATTGTATAACCGCGTTGTTTAATACAGCGTTTCTCAACCTTTTCCACCTCAAGGCCCACTTAGTTATCTGGCCCATGAGTGAAGGCCCACACATGTGATCAGCGCCTCGATAGCACCCCCACCAGGCATCAATACATTAAAACTCTGATGTCTTTATTATTATTTTATTTTTTCTTAGCAGGCACCCTTTATATTGATGTGTTGTATATTATTTTGCACTAAATCGAATTATACAATAAGTTAGTAAATCCTCACAATAACTAAAAATATATATTTTTATAGCTACTTACCAGTTGTTAGTGAGACACTTGTGCTTGCTTCTGGTCAATTATGTGATCCAGTCTTGGGACAATTAGAGACAGGCCGTTAAAGTTATACAGAGCTTATTTCTAAATTTTAGTCTTTGTGACAGTCACAGTTGAAAATCCTGACTCGCACAGGTAAGTGGTGAAAAGAAACTTGATTGCCCTCTGTGATAGTGCTGGGTATTCACTTCCCACTGAAATCCAAAAAGTAGCAAGGCCAGCTTTTGAAAACGGGAGTTTTAGGCTGCTGTCAGCTGATAGTTCCATCAGCTGGGTTTCCAAGGCTGAGAGGGCAACGTCTGAAGCAACAGGATCTACTGAGAATGGGTCCAAAATCCAAAGGCTGCCATTCCGGGGATCTTCTGAGAAATAATCTGACAATTTCTCTGACAGTTGAGTTAAATGCTGACATACAACTTTGGAGCTGTCAATGTGGGGATGTTCGCCCCTCTTTAACTTCTCTTAAATCCCTCAATTTTGTCAACCACTAAGAACACACTGCTGTTTTTTCCATGAATTGACAGATTCAGTTGGTTTACATTGTCAAATATGTCAGACAAGTAAGCAAGCTTTGCTAAAAACAGAGTCAGTATAATGTACTGCCATGGGACATTTTTTCTCTTCAAGAAATGTATGAACCTTCATTTCAAACAAGCGGTTCTGCACTTTCCCTTTGGAAAGCCACCTGACTTCACAATGAAATAGTAATTGCACATGATCAGACTCCATGCTCTCACACAATGCTGCAAAGCATCTGGAATTCAAGGCATTATTTTGTATGTAGTTCACAGTAAAGTTGTGTTGGAAACATCTGTATATTCATCCAGCTGTCTTGTGAAAAAACTGGCTTTTATTTATCATTTCCAAAAGTTGACTTTCAATGTCATCACTAATATCCACTATTCTTCTAGCGACAGTGTCATTTGAAAGGGGAATGCCCTGAATTTTTTTGCTGCTGCGTCACCAAGTATTTCACGACAAATGTCCACATCACTTGGCAAAATAAGCTCTTCTCCAATTCTGTAGGCTTTTTTACAGTGGGCGATAGAGGCTGCAACAAGGTAAGATGCTTTCAGGGCTTTTTTAGAATGGGTTGCGAGTGAACTTAGACATCTGTTGACATTTTAGCTGATCTCGCTTCCTTTCAAAATATTCTTTTGGCTTTCCAACACACCCAGGGTGTTTAGTTTGCAAATGCCTTTCCAGCTTTGAAGGCTTTAGTGCTTCATTGGACAACACCTCACCACATTCAACCCACTGAGGCCTTGGCTCTGGATCACCCGTTGTTGTAAAACAATGTAGTTGGGATTGTACTTTCTCGACTTTCCAGCTACTCCAGAAGTCTCTCCACCATCACTAACCTTTCTTTTGAAAAAACGCTCCATCTTCTGATATATTTTCCTAGCCTTTTATCTTGTATTGTCATGCGTGGCATGTAGTTTGTTGTGTGTGTTTGTGGTTTTTTTAATTCTCTTACTAGCACGAGCCATTTGATTTACGTTCCTACGTCACTGAATGACGTTTTACACATGTAAATTCCAGAATGTAGTACTATTGTCTGTACTTTCTTTTTGTGTCTGTTGTAATTCTTTTCAGCATAAAACAAAAAAATCAATGTATGAGAGTGTGCTATGACTGTCTGTCTGTTTCGCTTTCCCGGTCTGCCTGCAGCCCATTACCTTGTATTTAGCGGCCCACCGGATGAGAAACACTGGTTTAATACATGCTGGTTGAAATGTTTTGGATTATGAGGGTAGACTTAAGCTGAGGGAACGCAGCCATTTTGTGGCTTGGACCTTCATTTCAGGAGACAGGTTTCAGGCCACTGCATGGCACACCAGGGGAGACTTTGGGTGTGATGCAGCAAAGTTGCCTCAAACTAGGTGTCCTAGAGCGAGTTTTCAAGCTACTGGTCCTGAAAAAGTGGCTTTGTGTTTCCTCAGCTTAAGGGCTCAATTGTCACCATTTGTAAGTTCCTAACTGAAATATGATTGTATAATGATATACAAGTTAAGTTTACAGGCACCTATTGAATTACCTTTGTAATATTTCATGTTTTATTTACTCTGTATCTGTAGGGTATGCTATGGTAAATCTTAGTCACTGCACTGAAACATTACCAGTCATTCGTTTTAAACAATGACGATGATGGCAGGTGTTTTTGAAAGGATGAATTCTGCTATTTTGGACAACCTGTCTGTCTCCCAACATGTCCAGTGTAGTGAGGGACTGCTGTACATGATTCTCTCTATTAGTTTGGGACAAGCTGTCTGATCACTGCCCTAGGTAATCAGAACAGTCATTCAGTCTTTTTCTTTCGTCTCCTGTGTTTAATACTGTTATTATAACTAAACATCCTGTCACAGTCAGACCAGTTCTTCATGGTTCTGCAGTTCACTTTTATAACAGTTGGTTTCTTTGTATTGTATTGTATTGTGTGTCAGTCAGACACTGCTTTGAAATGAAAACAGTAAAGAAGCAGCATTCTCAGCCTGCGATGATTCTCTTTCCTGAGTGCTATACTGGGTGGTCAGCGTTCAGCCTCCTCCCCTGGGTCACATTCAGCTCTAATAGAGCACTGTTGCCTTGATGTTGGTATAAATCCAAGTGCTGCAGAGCCTGGAGCCCTCCTGCTGTGTAAATCCACAAATCTTCCCCCTGCCTGCGAGCTCTTCTAATAAAATGAACTACCACTGTGAGAATGGACTCTGGACTCTGGACTCTCTGCTGTCTTTAACGGCCTGTAGGACTCCTGTGAAAAGAAGTGCTTTTATCGCTGATCAAGTGGCTTTTAAAATTGTGACATTTCTTAGTGGCTCGAGTTACACAAAGAACAGAAAACTATTAAAAATAAATAAATCCTCAACAGAAATGATGCCTGCACTGTAGAAAGTTATGGGGTTGGATCGGCAACAGTGTGAGGTTGTGCATTTGAAACGTGATAAGCATGCAGTCTGGTTTGAGTGAGACAAGGAAGATAAAGTCTGAATGTGCTCAGTCAGTCCTGGAAGCTATACTTGTGTCAATATCACTGTTGTGAATTCAAATAATGAACTGTGTAATTCATTGATTCACAGCTTTCTTGGTTTTGGAAAATGTGTTTAGAAAAGAATAGAAGCTGCATTTTTACATCCTGGAAATGTGATGTCAGCCGCGCACTCTTATTGGCTTATCCTAATCACTATCCAACCGCTGTGCTAAATATGTTCTGATGATTTCAATTGATTCTCATTTCAATTGGCATTCTTGTCTTGCAAATCCATCAAAACATTTTGTTTACAGAGTGTGTGGCAATGGAAGCGACAGAAGATTTCAGAGATCATATTTGACAAGGTTGAGGACTTGAGGTTATAGAATGGATAGGGGAGAACTAGATCTAGTTTGTCCCATCTGGTGTCATTGTTTTGTAGAGTTACTGCACACCAGACACGATGCGACAAAATTAATAGAACCTATACTTTTTACTCTTTTACACCAGAGGCAATACTTGAGCCACACAAAAAATAGGAGTGAATCCTATTTTTTTGTGATTTCTTCGAATGACAACGAGGGAATCGAGCAATCGGAGAACAGCTTCAATGCACGGTGACAGACTTGGTTTCAGCAGTATCCAGAATGACGGAGGAAAAAATAATGTATTATATAAACTCTGATTAGCTGAGAAGATGCCATGAATTAATCATACTGAAATATAAATCCTGTGTGAAGCAAAACCTGTGTGCTGCATTACCATATGTGATTTCCCAGTTTTAAAAAGTACAGTAGTGTGCCCATTTATAAGAACACCCCATTGCTTCTGTTTTGGTTTGTTGTGCATATGAAATCAAACCACTGAAACTCTTGGAAGATAGGCAAATTAGTGATTGTGTAATTTATTTGATTAATAGGCCACACATGCAATTAATTTAAAATATTAAGAGAAAAGGAACACATAGCCACAAATGGTAAAATGCATGACACTTTGTATACGTCGTTTACAATGCCTAATTGTCTTGTTTTTCAGCTTGTTAGTCAGCAATTGTACTCTGGGAGTGCAGACCGAACAGTCAAGTGCTGGCTGCTGGATTCAGGGAAGTGTGTTCGGACCTACAAGTCTCATAAGCGCACTGTCAGTGCAATCAGATACCACAGTGGACTATGTAAGTGCTACAAATATAACCTGGAGGACTTTTAACCAATAATAATATTGTTAATGCCAAATCTTTTGCACAAACAGCCTTGCTATTAACACATTAAATTGGGTCCAAGAGTTAATGCTGTTGTTGCCAGTTTATTCTCTGTTGCTTAATAAAAAGCATGCAGCCTCCCACTTGTTCCAGTGGAAAGCAGCACAGTTGAATAGGTAACTTTCTTCCACAGTGGCCTGCTTTAGCTGTTGCTTTTAGGGTCCTATGTTACAGTTCATTAGCCATGGTTGCTTAGCGATGTTGAACTTGCCTGAGGTTGTATTCACAGCTTTCAGTCCCTAAGCACATGTCCTTCCTTAACATGCTGAAGTAATAAAGGCAGGTTTTGAATGGGAGCTGGCGACTCTGCAAGAAGCAAGGGGTACGTGCTGAGCAGCACAATGGCAACATCCTTGAAAACTGGGTGTTAAAGTTGAACTCCAGTATTAAAAAATATATGTATATATAAATACCCCTTTTTATTCCTGATGCACAGGCTTCAAAGCTGTACTTTTAATGAGTTAAAATCAGAACTGGTGCGATTGCTGTTCGACTTTTCATTGCTCTGTAATGTGTATACTGTCAGTAATGTTTGGGGGGGGGGGGGGGAGGAGGAGGGGACGCACACATGCACGTTTTCACTGTCAGTTTCACTATTTCATCACTGTTCTATTTCAGGAATGAAAATGACTCCCATTGCAAAGCAGTTTGATCCATTCTTGGTTTTACTATGAGTTTAAAAAGGCACACACCTGAGCTTGTTACCTACACACTGTGGCTAATAGCTCGCAGTAAAACCTGTAATGGGTGAAACTGCTATGCAATAGGTGTCTTATTTCCATCCCTGTACGGTATTTAATTATTGTTTTGCAGTATTTACAGGAAGCGGTGATGCCTGTGCCAGAGCCTTTGATACCAAATCAGGGGTCTTAAGAAGAGTGTTTAGGGGGCACACCTTCATCATTAATTGTATACAGGTGAGGGGTTTTATTACCTTTACAAAGACATGGATCTTCCTTCACTAACATTCTTAATGTCACCCCCTTTGAGAGAAGTGCACTTATTTTTTTTCTTTTTTTTTATGTAGTAGTCGCCAATTAGTTTTTTGTTTGTAGTTTTTCTCCCAATTTAATAGTTTCCAATTATTTTTTAGCTCAGCTCACCGCTACCACCCCGCGCTGATTTGGGAGTGGCGAAGACGAGCACACGCTGTCCTCCGAAGCGTGTGCCGTCGCCTGACCGCCTTTTTTCACCATGCAGCCACCCAGAGCTACAGCGTCGGACAACGCAGCTCTGGGCAGCTTACAGGCAAGCCCGCAGGCGCCCGGCCAGACTGCAGGGGTCGCTGGTTCACGGTGAGCTGAGAGCCGTGGTCGACCTAACCCTCCCTCCTCCCGGATGGCGCTCGGCCAATTGTGCGCCCCCCCCCGGGAGCTCCCGTCCTCGGTCGGCAAAGGAATAGCCTGGACTCGAACCGACGACGTCCAGACTATAGGGCACATCCTGCACTCTACGCGAGTGCTTTTATTAGATGCGCCACTCGGGAGCCCTGAGAAATGTGCACTTCTGTAGGAATAGCTGTAGGGAGATATTCCCCTTCCTCAAGTGCACAGCCATCGTTTTGGTTATTCAATTGGTGCGTGTGCTTTATTTGTGACCTGCTGATGCTGTGTAAGTTTGGGGGCCGATATAATCAGATAGTATTTAACTGGTTCTCGAGTACAGATGCAACAAATGTATATTGCATGCACACCACTGGCACACTGAGAAGCACAGAGACCGACCGGATTCATTCCGCTGCTATGTTTTAAACACTGTTCCTATTAAATGCTGATAGGTGATTTTTTTCCCCTGAGGCTTATTTCCTCTTCTGTCTCTCTGGGGAAGATTGCCATGGAAACAAGGTTAGAGCAAACGAAAATAAACATGGAAATGCATGCATTTGAACGCAGTGTTCTAAAATGTAAATGTCTTTAGCAGATAAAAGTGCATTAACTGAGGCCCTGTTTGTTACCTAGCCATTGCCAGGCGTATAACAATAAAACCATTGTTCTAAATGTCACCTGAGGGTAAAATACATGCATACATTTTGTTTGTTTTTAATTTCTTAAAACCACAAGAGGGCGGCTGACATTCATTTTAATTTGGGCATTCAGTTCTATAATAAAAATAAAAAAAATAATAATAATTGAAATTAATCAGATCAAAATTGCTCAACAGTGAAGTGGCTCTCCTGCAAATTTCTTTTAGGAACCATCGAGAGAATCAAACCGTAGAAACGGCATTTATCACAGATTTGTGTTTATCACTGTCAGCACTACATAGAGTAACGTTATAGAAATATAACCTCAGGATTACTAATTCAATCCTGATTTAATGAGTCCTGGACTACCTTCCCTGAATTACCATTAGGGCGTGCAATATAATAGATTACTAATGCAATAGATTCTGTGGTGGGTTCACAGACCCTGATTTAACACGAGTCTTGGACTACCTTCCCTAAATTAGCATGATCAGTGTTAATCGGGGGCTGAGAAACCTTAGGATAGTGTTTTTATATTGAAAGTTGATTTGAATGTGACTTGCTCTTTTGAGTGGAGTTACTGTATCTTTTGAAAGAGCTAATAAGACCTGTGTACTCAGTATTTAATTTGTAAACAAAGGTGCTGGATCTTATAATTAAGGAAGAGGAATAGCTTTTTTTTCTAGCTCTAATGTACTGGCACCATGGTTTACAGTAGTTTCCACAGATGCTTCTGATCTTGTGGGTTTCATGTCTTATTGTTGGTGTCGGTAGCTGCATGCCCATCTTTGCCTGCCACCTTTTAACATAATCCTCAGGTCTGAACAATACCAGTGGCAGTTCAACCAGCAGGATATATTGACTAGTCCTATAACCCATTTATGTAATTGGTAGTAAGGTGGTAGTAAAACAGCTTTTGGCACATCTGGACGCTAGTTCTTCTTTACACCCTATGCAGTTTGGGTTTAGAGCAAAACACTCCACAGAAACAGCTAACAGTTATTTTTTTAGAAAGGATTAAATCTGAGCTTGATAAAGGTGGAGTTGTTGGAGCTGTATTCCTGGATCTGAAGAAAGCTTTCGATACGGTTAATCATACTGGTTTACTGTCTAAGGTGTCTAAATTGAACCTGTCTGGTCAGGCACTGAAATAGATGGAGTCTTACTTGTCGGATAGAAAACAAAGTGTTAAAATAAGCAATAGTCAATCAACGTTTAAGAACTGTACTTTGGGGGCCCCACAGGGATCTATATCAGGGCCTTTATTATTTCGTCTCTACATTAATGATCTACCTTTGATCTGTCCAGAAGTCAATATCCAAATGTATGCTGATGATACAGTGATGTATGTAAGTGCGAAAACTAGCCAGGAAGCAGCTACAATATTAACAGCTGTTATGGTAGAGGTGTCAAAGTGACTTGATCACTCTTGCTTGAGTTTGAATGTGAGTAAAACAGTGGGAATGTGTTTTTCTATTAGACAAAATATAATGCAGAATCAGTTTACCATTTTTGTAAAGGGGGAAATGATTAGCACTGTCTCAGAATTTAAGTATTTAGGTATTGCACTATTATTATTATTATTATTATTTATTTCTTAGCAGACGCCCTTATCCAGGGCGACTTACAATCGTAAGCAAAAACATTTCAAGCGTTACAATACAATTAATACAATAAGAGCAAGATTCGCACCTTGCCTTTAGGAAACACATAAAGGTAATCAAAACCTGAAATTTAACCTGTCCAATTTTAGATGTATTCAAAACTATTTACCTACTACTGCTGCTAAGATGTATTTGCACTCTATGATTTTATCCCATATGTCCTACTGTATAACTATATGGTCACAGGCTGGGTCAACTATGTTACAACTACTTCACTCTATACAAACAGTGTTCTAGATAAAAAGCCAGTAAAATATCATCAGTGTCACATTCTTAAGAAATATAATATGTTAAGTTTTGATAATTTTATTCATTTCTCCAATGTCTGATTTTTAAGTCTCTACATAAACTGCCCCCCCTGCCCCTAAGGGAATTTGTTCAGCCCTGCTCAGTAAAAGCTGTTAGAGTCACTTGATCAACCACTAAAGGAGACTGTATAGTGTCTCGACGTCAAACCAAGTTTGCACAAACCGCTTGCTCAATCAAGGGTGCCATGTTCTGGAATACGCTACCAGACTTCATGAAAAACATATCGGACGACAAGAGTTTTTTTAACAGAACTGAAAAAATGGTTGAAACAGGACCAGCTTTGTGACCATGTCTAGTCCCCTCCATTTGTTGACTTGCTTTTATTGTATTTTATAGTTTTTTATTGTTATTTCTAATTGTATTTTTATTTTAGTATTTTTAATTGAATTTTATTGTTGTTTTATTGTTATTATTGTTTTTGTAGTTGTTAGTTTGTGGGACTACCAATGTAAATTAGCTGTAGCTAACTTGGGTGCGATGCATCGTATGTTTTAATCATGAATGTTTTTATTGCACATGACCCCAGGAAACAAAAAAGATTCCAATCCAGTTCACTGTTCTCATGTTCCAGATTCACAACCAGCTGCTCTACACCGTCTCCCACGATGGTACTTTACGAGTCTGGGATGTGTGCAGTGTTTTAGAGCAGGACAAGGAAACCCCAAGAAAGAATTCCCAGAAAGGCAGCCTAACCAGGTTGTGCAACAACAAGGTGGACTGCATGTGGGGCTCCCAGGCCCAGAGGACAGAGCGGAGCTCCCAGGCTGAGAGAGAACTCCGAGAACAAGAGAGCATCGAGCTCGTCTGACAGCAGCCCCGAGGACAGAGCGGAGCTCCCAGGCTGAGAGAGAACGAGAGGGCATCGAGGACAGAGTGGAACTCCCAGGCTGAGAGAGAACGAGAGGGCATCGAGGACAGAGTGGAACTCCCAGGCTGAGAGAGAACGAGAGGGCATCGAGGACAGAGTGGAGCTCCCAGGCTGAGAGTGAACGAGGGCATCAAGCTCGTCTGACAGCAGCCCGGAGGACAGAGCGGAGCTCCCAGGCTGAGGGAGAACGAGAGGGCATCGAGGACAGCAGAGCTCCCAGGCTGAGAGAGAACGAGAGGGCATCGAGGACAGAGCAGAGCTCCCAGGCTGAGCGTGAATGAGGGCATCAAGCTCGTCTGACAGCAGCCCGGAGGACAGAGCGGAGCTCCCAGGCTGAGAGAGAACGAGAGGGCATCGAGGACAGAGTGGAGCTCCCAGGCTGAGAGAGAACGAGAGGGCATCGAGGACAGAGTGGAGCTCCCAGGCTGAGAGAGAACGAGCATCGAGGACAGAGTGGAGCTCCCAGGCTGAGAGAGAACAAGAGGGCATCGAGGACAGAACGGAGCTCCCAGGCTGAGAGTGAATGAGAACGAGAGAGCATCAAGGACAGAGGGGAGCTCCCAGGCTGAAGAGAACGAGAGGGCATCAAGGACAGAGTGGAGTTCCCAGGCTGAGAGAGAACGAGAGGACAGAGTGGAGCTCCCAGGCTGAGAGAGAACAAGAGGGCATCAAGGACAGAGGGGAGCTCCCAGGCTGAGCGTGAACGAGAGGGCATCGAGGACAGAGCAGAGCTCCCAGGCTGAGAGTGAACGAGGGCATCAAGCTCGTCTGACAGCAGCCCGGAGGACAGAGCGGAGCTCCCAGGCTGAGAGAGAACGAGAGGGCATCAAGGACAGAGCGGAGCTCCCAGGCTGAGAGTGACCGAGAACGAGAGGGCATCGAGCTCTTCTGACAGCTGCCCCAAAGACATGTCTCTATGGAAGACTTTCATAAATTTTATTGTACTAAATAATTATTATATAAAAAGTTTTATTTTAAATACAACAGTCTGTACAGTGTTTGTGTGTGTGGGGGGGGGGTTAATTAATTTTTAGAACCCTGAAATCTTTTTGTATTTTGGGGTGGAACATTCACTTAAGCCAAACCCAATCTGAAGAAGGGTCCTAACATATACCTGAAGTACATTTGATTTCCCAAGTTGTTTTTCTGTGTGTGATGAGTGGTTATTTTTAAACCCAGATGATACTTTGGAGAGAGGACTATATTCAAGTATTTTTGTTTTCAAGTACATTGGCTTATAACATTCTTACGATAGAAGGTGAGAGCACCAAACTCACAACAATACAATTCAATGCAGTTCTCAAGTGTTTTTCTTTTCTAATGAGAGCCAAGGCTGTTCTTTTAGCATGCCCCAGTGCTCCTCCCCAGTTTAGAATGCCCAGCAATGTTAAGTGACCAAAGTAATCCACACAACAGTTCAGGAGAACCGAAGGTCAGCGAGTGCCCTCTGATCCTACAACTAAGCCAATTCCCTCTTCACACTACCCAGGAGCTCCAGGGTGAATGCTGCCATGCTCCTGGCCCCTAACGCTCAGCCATGCAGGTGTGTGCTTTGAGCTTCTGGGCTCCTGGACAGTAGGGTCCTTCTCTGTAGTACGGTAAGTAGAATCAGTCCTATCAATATGTGCCTCCCGAACCCCAAGGAGCTCCAGAATGAATGCATTGCTCCCCGTGGAATCCCCTATGAATATTGACAGCTTTGTTCTATGCTTATATTGGGTGTATTTGATCCCTGAGAGAAACATTATTAAACATTATTAAAGACATTATTAGATGCTTACATTTTAGCAAGGCAATGTATTCCATTGACGATTGACATCCATTCCATTATACTGTTTATAGCATGTGACCCGCGAGAAGTACTGATTAGCACATTTGTTTTGTCAGCGGATCTGGATTCTTTAAGCGGACGAGCATTCCAACCATAATGAGTGAAAAAACTGGGGATGTTGTGTTTTTTTTTTCTTCTTTCAAGTCATCGAAGCTGTAGCAACTCTCAAGCAACTAAATATATAATAACCCAATGCAATTTAAAAGTTAAACATTGGAAATGGTTTAATAGATCAATTAAAAAAAAAATATTCAGCAAGAAAAGGCACTTTACAGAGCATTTAAAAGGGACCAAAAACAAAGTACACAGAAAGAGTACTTGGAACTGCAAACGCAAGTCAAAAACGCAGTTAGAAAGGCCAAGAGAGATAGAAACGAACATTGCTAAGGGGGCTAAAACCAATTCCAAAATGTTTTTTTCCAATATTATAACCGCAAAAGAACAAAGAGGAGGTTAAATGTCTACAAGATACAAATGGCAAAATCATAGACGAAGAAAAAAAAAATAGCAAATATATTAAATAATTACTTTTCACAAGTTTTTACAAAGGAGGATACGGACAACATGCCCCACATGTTGACCTGTTCCTATCTAGTTTTAAATAACTAGCACAACAGAGGCAGAAGTGTTAAAGGGATTCAAGGAAATGCATGCACATGGATTAGGGAGTGGTTAACATGTAGAAAACAGAAAGTACTGATTAGAGGAGAAACCTCAAAATGGAGCGAGGTAACCAGTGGAGTACCACAGTTATCAGTATTAGGTCCTCTGCTATTCCTAATCTACATTAATGATTTAGATTCTATTATAGTAAGCAAAATTGTTAAATTTGCAGACGACACAAAAATAGGAGGAGTGGCAAACACTGTTGCAGCAGCAAAGGTCATTCAAAATGACCTAGACAGCATTCAGAACTGGGCAGACACATGGCAAATGACATTTAATAGAGAAAAGTGTAAGGTACTGCACACAGGCAATAAAATATGCATTATACATATCATATGGGAGATACTGAAATTGAAGAAGGAATCTATGAAAAAGACCTAGGAGTTTATGTTGACTCAGAAATGTCTTCATCTAGACAATGTGGGGAAGGCCAACAAGATGCTCGGATATATTGTGAAAAGAATTTAAATCAAGGGAAGTAATGTTAAAACTGTGCAATGCATTAGTAAGACCTCAGCTAGAATATTGTGTTCAGTTCTGGTCACCTCGTTACAAAAAGGATATTGCTGCTCTAGAAAGAGTGCAAAGAAGAGCGACCAGAATTATCCCAGGTGTAAAATGCATGTCATATGCAGATAGGCTAAAATAATTGAATCTGTTCAGTCTTGAACAAAGAAGCCTACCCTGTGATCTGATTCAAGCATTCAAAATTCTAAAAGGTATTGATGATGTCGAAGCAGGGGACTTTTTCGACCTGAAAAAAGAAACAAGGGCCAGAGGTCACAAAATGGAGATTAGATAAAGGGGTATTCAGAACAAAATAGGGAGGCACTTTTTTACACAAAGAATTATGAGGGTCTGGAACCAACTCCCCAGTAATGTTGTTGAAGCTGACACCCTGGGATCCTACAAGAAGCTGCTTGATGAGATTCTGGGATCAATAAGCTACTAACAACCAAACGAGCAAGATGGGCTGAATGGCCTCCTCTCGTTTGTAAACTTTCTTATGTTCTTATTTAGAGTTATCCATTATAAAAGGCTGTGTTAATCAAAACACAATAGGGACTAACTTAAAAGGTGAATAGCAAGGCTAAATGAATCTAGTTCTGAACTGTCACTTTTGGCTGACCATTCAAAGTCATCAACTTGACTCAACTCCTCCCAACAGCTCAGCAGCAGTAGAAAATCAACCTGATTAAGCAAAACTACCAGTCCTGTACTCACCAGCATTACACTGCAGACAGACATCAGGACCAGATCAGCCACACAATTATACAGTGATAAACAGTAGTAGTAAAAATGGTCAGCAAACATGAGCTAAGTTATGGGGTAGTGTCTGGTGCATTCCGCAGCTAAGAGGGTTTGATTTGCCAGCAGTTACTAGTAGGACTCGCCTGGTTTGTTTGAATCCGTGGTTGAAATGCTTCTTAGTCACACCCTCCCCATAGGTAACCCACGGTAACCGATGTACTTGAACAGCATTCCTCAGTCACTGCGTGAAAGCCTTCACTGGTGTTGAAAGCATGTGCGCTGCAGCAATTACCTGGGTGAAAAACAACAAAGAAGAAATCCGAAGCAGGCTGCAGAAACCAAAGAAATTATATATTGGGTGAAAAACAGATTGACACGCCCTTCTAATAAATATAAATCTTCAAGATCCACGGCTACTTCCATACTGTGTGCACTGACTGTGATAAGACCTGCTGTTTCACACTTTGCTCTACCTTTTCTTTACAAAGCTTATGTAACGGGCAGTGTTGTGTGATACACTGCCATTATGGATTCTGTCCTGTCCCGTCGTTGAGATGAGATTTGATGTGTGTGTGTGTGTTTATGTAACGGGCAGTACTGTGTGATACACTGCCGTTACAGATTCTGTCCTGTCCCGTCGTTGAAATGAGATTTGATGTGTGTGTTTATATAACGGGCACTGTTGTGTGATACACTGCCATTACGGATTTTGTCGATGAGATGAGATGAGATTAAAAACTATAACTATGAATGCAGATGAGCCTCTTTTGCTTTGTGGTTGAGACGCTTGCTTGCGGTGCGCGAGGTCGCCGGTTCACGCCTCTACCCTGTTACACTTGGTTATGCTTTACTGTGCTTTATTAAACTTTGCTATGCTTTTACTTTGGGAAACTTGTGGAAGGGGCGTCTTGGATACAGAAGAATATGTAACCCAAGGGCCTACTAATGTCCCTCTGGTTTTCCAGCCTCTCACTCCAACTCACTGTTACTGTCACAATTATTTTAGAATTGGAATTTTAAATCTGTTTATATAAACTCTATAGGGTATGAGAAATTGCCCTGCCTAGACTTTGCATTATAAAGTATAGTATAGATAGGAAACCTGGTACAATTCTACAAGCAGGGACCGAAGGGGCTGTAGGAGCCATGCTGGTTTTTAAATTGCTCCAGGTCTGTATAACTTAATATAAATTTGATTGGACACGACATGTTACAGTATTCTTTTTTTTTTTTTTTCTTTCACATCTTGGCTTCCAGCTGGTGACAACACTTGAAGAAATATCACAAAGGCTGTGCTTAGGACTGCTCATCACGAGGGCAGTACTGTAGCGAGGCGATCGTTAACACAAAGGCTGTGCTTAGGACTGCTCATCAGGAGGGCAGTACTGTAGTTAGGCGATCGTTAGCACGAAGGCTGTGCTTAGGACTGCTCATCAGGAGGGCAGTACTGTAGCGAGGCGATTGTTAACACGAAGGCTGTGCTTAGGACTGCTCATCAGGAGGGCAGTACTGTAGCGAGGCGATTGTTAACACGAAGGCTGTGCTTAGGACTGCTCATCAGGAGGGCAGTACTGTAGCGAGGCGATTGTTAACACGAAGGCTGTGCTTAGGACTGCTCATCAGGAGGGCAGTACTGTAGTGAGGTGATCGTTAGCACGAATACTGTGCTTAGGACTGCTCATCAGGAGGGCAGTACTGTAGCGAGGCGATTGTTAACACGAAGGCTGTGCTTAGGACTGCTCATCAGGAGGGCAGTACTGTAGTGAGGCGATCGTTAGCATGAATGCTGCGCTTAGGACTGCTCCTCAGGAGGGCTGATCATCACCAACCAGGAAGTGGGCGCCCCGCGGATCAGGGGCATGGTCAGCGCACTGGAGTGAACGGGACAAGCCAGGCTGTACTTTTCCACCGAGCGAGGTTACCCGCAGACAGGTTGGGGCCCCGACCCCTCCCTTTTAGAATGCATAATTACATTTTAGAAAACAAATGAATAACTCCACTCACTGGGGGGATGAAATAATGGAAATAACTTGGAGCATTCATTACAAGAGGCTCTTTGTCAAGGCGCTGCATTAGTGGAATTCCACTCAAACCTCCACTGGCAATCGGCAAACAATACCAGTGGGTAAGAGGGCATTTCAGGAGATCCACATTTTAATACACAACTTTGTTCTGTCTCTATTTTTCAATCTTGACATTGCTGCATGGCTGCGATAACATTTCAATCAGATTTTGCAAAAGACAATGAAAAGTCTTGCATTTCTTTTATATATAAAAAAAAAATGATGCATTCCCTCTGAAAAAAATGAAACAAAGAAAACAAACAGTAGACATTAGAAAAATGGATTTGCAGGACATACTTACGTTTTTACAGAAGTGTGTTTATTTCAGTTCACAGTAGAGAAAAATATCCAAACAAAGAGAGAGTCACAGTTTTCGAAAACCAATAAATAATAATGTTCTTGTGTGCTAAATTTAACATAAATATATTTTTAAATGAGTAATTCAGTGAATTGTGCTATTGGTATAATGCAGCTTTTCAACCAATGGCAAAGAACTTGTTTTTCTTTTGAAAGTGATTTAAGTTAATATTTTAAAATGTGGTATGGGGCCTTTCTCTTTACCGTAACATGGTATAGACCTCAGCAGGCTGACAATGCACCTCAAAATAGATGTTCTATTAATTGCAATATATACAACTTAAAAACTGGTGTAAATTTATTAATATTGAATGTTGAAAACTGTTTAAACCGTTGCTATTCTAACTTGCAAAACTAAAAATCAATTCTACATTATGAAAAATACCAAAATCTGCTGATTACACATGTAAAAACTTTATTTGAATTGTTTTATTGAATTTAAGTTGCTCTTAAATATAAAATGCAGGTAAAGGTATCTGGAGAAAATGACTCTCTTGATGGGTTGACTGCCTAAGCTAGAAAGTGCAACAGCACCAAAGGGCCCTGTTGTTAATTGCTTCATGAATTTCTATGCAGCCCTTTTGCAGCACTGTGATGGGGAGACATTTAGCAGGGGGCTTGGTGTTTTGTTTCCAGGTACGATTTGAGCTTTGCAATGACCTCGCTTTCTTCTTCCAGATTTAGATCTAGATAGTCCTCCTCATGATTTGGGATATCCCTCAGCACCTCATTCACCAGGTCCAGATCAATTTGCTCATCTGAATTTATGGGAGAACCTAAAAAAAAAATTTTAAAAAAAAGTGAGTGAGTGAGTAAATCTGAGGCAACAGCTTTACTTACGCAAAGTTGCCTCAAACTAGGCCCCCTGGAACCAGGTTACAAACCACTGCTTCTGAAAAAGTGCGGTCAGAGATATATTTCTCCTCAATGGGGTTAAAGACAGAACAGTAAAATAACGAGTTATGAAAGTGCTGGAGTACAGGTTTTTTAAAAATGTGCTTTCTCTAAATTAAACAAAGTTATTTTATCTTGAACATTTTTAAATATAATTCCACCTTCAGCATAAAACAAACCAAACACATAATAATAATAACAATAACAGTAATAATAATGATAATAATTCCACAAGAAACAAAGGCCGTTGTCAGATGTGAGGTTTACCTGCAGAGTTGGAGGATGTGCTGGGCTCCTCTGAGGAGGAGGAGCGTAGGGGAGGGGGCAGGACATCTGGGGGCAGATTCCCTCGATGATGCACCAGAAGCTGGGTCGAGGGCTGCACATTGGCAGCTGCTGCAGAATCACGATCGAAGCCCAACTGCATTATTAATAAAAGAACAAGAAGAATAAAAATGCAGTCTCATTGAACTTGTATTTAAATAGATTAAGAAGTTGTTTAAGATTCCTAATTGAAGCACAAAGTAGTCGAACATTTTCACACGAGTGGCTATTCTTTCTATATCACCAACTACTGAACGGAAATTGAAATCCTCACATGCAGAAATTTTCATGCAAGTACGAATATAAAGGATACACATGACAGATTGTGAGGTGTTCTGATAAATGTGCACACTTCTGTACACACAGAGTTTGAATGTATGCATCTAGTTACTGTGTTCTTGGTTCCTGAAGAAATATGAAGACACTACTAACCTGATTAATCAGGACTTCCCTGTTGGAGGAGTCCATGTCACTGGATTCTGTATCATTGCTTGTTGTCTCTATCAGATGGTTGTTATCAAGAAGGATCTGGAAAGGAATTCAGAGGAGAGCTCAACACAAACATGGGGCAAATTCCACCCTGGAATGAAGCATTTCATATTGAAGGGAAAGATCATTTTACATTGAGGCCCACATCCTAGTGATTCTTCAGGCCAAATTCAATTCATAGTTTGCACTTTAGAAAAGCATTTAGTGTATTCAAACAATAAACAAAGTGAATAGCAAACAATAGTACAATCAAATGGTTTGCATAATAATGCCAATAGGCTGACCTTTACCAGAATGCACATTCTACTCTATTCAGCGTGTCTCAAGCCATTTATACATTGAGCATCACGTTAGCAATTAAAAATGCCACAGAAATAAGCGGTTGGGGGGTCAAATTAACAAAGCATACTACATACTCGGCAATTAAGATACGATACTGGGTCTTTAATGAGTTTAGAAGCATTTTTTAAAACATAAAATGGCATACAGAAATTGTGGTGGCTGTGAACTCCTAAGACTATGTGTGTGTTGCAGTGCAGTGTCCTTCACTGATTTACCTGAAAGGCATGGTCTAGGTCTCCTTCAGCGTCATGTAGAGCCCTGGCTGCATCTCTCTTGGAACAACCCATTTCTCTCAGCGTGTTGATGTCATCCACGTGTTTCCTTCTCTTCTGTCGTTCCTTTCTTTTCATCTCTGCCTTTTCCTAAGTGACAGAGAAACAGCTTACAGTGAAATAATCTCAATTTCCAAAACATAAGCCTTCGAGTGTATAATAATGATAATAAAATTGTTATTATTGTTATTACTAATGAGAATAATGAACACTTATTTTCAATGTGATATTTCCATGGTTATGGAATATACAGTTTAGAAAATGTAACCCAACCTGTCTGAACTGCAATACACAGCACTTTTTTTTCTAATTATTTTTCAGGTTCTACTCTATGTCAAGGACCAATTGCACCACCTGCTGGTCATGTTTACAGTAGCACTTGGCATTTGATTTCTTGTGTTAAGGTGGGTGCAAACAAACCTCTGTATTTGTACAGTTAGGTTTGGCCTCATTGTTACTGCAGAATTAAACAAACACATAAGGACTGCTCACGAATGAGTTTGAAACCAGTCTGGTTTGGCTTCCAACTCCGATTTGAAAGAACATATACGAAACACATTTAGATGTAACTCTTTGAACACTGCAGACACAAAAAACGAAGAATGCACAATTTTCTCTGAAATAACTTGAAACTGACAAAAGTAATTGGCATCCACCATTGTTTATTCCATATTTAATAGAAATCAGACTTTGCTTTTGATTTTTTATTTAACATAATATTGTAAATAATAAAACAAATGAAAATGGCATGGACAAAAATGATGGGACCGCTAACCTAATATTTTGTTGCACAACCTTTAGAGGCAATCACTGCAATCAAACGTTTTCTGTAGCTCTCAATGAGACTTCTGCACCTGTTAACAGGTAGTTTGGCCCACTCTTCCTGAGCAAACTGCTCCAGCTGTCTCAGGTTTGATGGGAGCCTTCTCCAGACTGCAAGTTTCAGCTCTTCCCATAGATGTTCGATAGGATTCAGATCAGGACTCATAGAAGGCCACTTCAGAATAGTCCAATGTTTTGTTCTTATCCATTCTTGGGTGCTTTTAGCTGTGTGTTTTGGGTCATTATCCTGTTGGAGGACCCATGACCTGCGACTGAGACAGAGCTTTCTGACACCGGGCAGTACGTTTCGCTCCAGAATGCCTTGATAGTCTTGAGATTTCATTGTGCCCTGCACAGATTCAAGGCACCCTGTGCCAGGCGCAGCAAAGCAGCCCCAAAACATAACCGAGCCTCCTCCATGTTTCACTGTAGGTATGGTGTTGTTTTCTTTGAAAGCTTCATTTTTTCGTCTGTGAACATAGAGCTGATGTGACTTGCCAAAAAGCTCCAGTTTTGACTCATCTGTCCAAAGGACATTCTCCCAGAAGGATTGTGGCTTGTCAATATGCATTTTAGCAAATTCCAGTCTGGCTTTTTTATGTTTTTCTTTCAAAAGTGGAGTCCTCCTGGGTCTTCTTCCATGGAGCCCACTTTCCCTCAAAAAGCGATGGATGGTGCGATCAGAAACTGACGTACCTTCACCTTGGAGTTCAACTTGTATCTCTTTGGCAGATATCCTTGTTTATTTTTCTACCATTCGCACTATCCTTCTGTTCACTCTTGGGTTGATTTTCCTCTTGCGGTCGCGCCCAGGGAGGTTGGCTACAGTTCCATGGACCTTAAACTTCTTAATAATATTTGCAACTGTTGTCACAGGAACATCAAGCTGCTTGGAGATGGTCTTGTAGCCTTTACCTTTACCATGCTTGTCTATTATTTTCTTTCTGATCTCCTCAGACAACTCTCTCCTTTGCTTTCTCTGGTCCATGTTCAGTGTAGTGCACACAATGATACCAAACAGCACAGTGACTACTTTTCTCCATTTAAATAGGCTGAATGACTGATTACAAGATTGGAGACATGTGTGATACTAATTAAAGAAACTAATTAGTTTGAAATATCACTATAATCCAATTATTTATTATCTTTTCTAAGGGGTACCAACAAATGTGTCCAGGCCATTTTAGAATATCTTTGTAGAATAAGCAATAATTCATCTCTTTTCACAGCTTCTTTGCTTTATTCTATGACATACCAAAGGCATGCAAGTATACATGATAAAATAGCTTTTAATTTCATCACTTTTCAGGAAGAATGAAGCATTATTTCAATGAGCTGTAAGGGTACCAACAAATTTGAGCACGTCTGTATATATATATATACACACACATTACATACATACATACATACATACATACATACATACATAAATATGTATTCAATATTACTAGACAATACCACTCACATTAGTTCACCCCACTGATGCTCATTTGTCCTGACTCCTTGTTGGGTGAATAAGCTACCCAGATTAAGGACTCCCAACATGCTGTACATGTCTCCTATACACAAGGCTGCACTGATTAAACATATGCAAAGTAAAGCAGATTCAATATGAATCCTGCTGATGTGTTTTTTAGGCTGGGGCAACACATCTAATCGTTCAGATCAATAACATTGATTACCCCCTCTGCCAGGCTTGCTAAACTTGAGTGGAGTTTGATAGAGTGCCAGTGGCAAGCTTCCCCACTCCAGGAGTCCGAGTGTGATTGAGTGTGTCTTCCCTGTGCAGTATTGAACACAAGAGGACGTCGGCATGGGACGTGTGTGCGCCTCTCCCCTGCAGAGCTGGCTGTTTAGTTCAATGGCAAGTCGTTCGTCTTTGAAGCATATGGTCTGCGGTTCACGTGCAGCCCTTGCCTTTCCATTCAATTAAAAATATTCACTCAGTGAATACAAAGAAAGATATTTGATGACAGGTCTCTCGATAAATCAAACGTTACAGGTACAGTGTCATGAAATAGTATTGCACTGCCTACCTGTAGTTCATCTCAATCCCTACACATTTTTGATCATCTACATACAATACCGTGCATACATAGGAATGAGATGCCAAGTTGGCGGAAGCTAATGTGTAATATAAGACTGTTAGGTGTATTCCCATTCCTGTTTAGGATCTTGATTGGTCTTTTATAGAAAATCGGTTTGCAGTGTGTTCTGAAATTGACTTTCCTGATTGGTGGATGAAAGTTCTGAGGTTTCTGGTGTCATGTAATCAATGTATCGGTTTTAAATATTTTACCATATACGTTGTATAACTGTACTGTACAATTATTTTGACAATGACCAGAAAGATGTCTTCTGCCATCACTATTCTCATAAGACCGATGGAGACACATGCTGTAGACCTGGGCTGCGACATATTTAAACCATACCTCTCTTCTTTGGCTAATGTGGTTGGCAGCTTCGTTGAAGTTTCCTTGACAAGCCCTCAGACCCAGACATGCTTCCTGCTCTGTGTACCCGAGATCCACCAGTTGAGTAATCTGATGAGGATCCACACATAGCTGCATGTACATATCTTCCACCTAATGGGAAGAAACAGCAATTACAATACTACATAGATTGACTGGTAATTTTTAATAAAACAGCTGGAATCGGGTTAATTTATTACAAAAACTATCCACAAGATTGCTGTAAAAACAGTGCAATGAATCATCACCCTGATATCTCAAAGTCTCTAAGATATTGCCATATTCATAAATTCTATAAGGGGATGCAAAAGCAAAACACATTTTTACAGTCTGACCAATGCTTTGTATCATCTATCTAACAAAACACATTTATGTTACAGAAAGCTATTTTATGTGAAATTGTCACCTTTCTGTAAATTACAGTACAATAAAAAGACAATGGCAAAACGTGGTTGGCAGTAAGTGATCCATAGCTACACCTGAAAAAGTATAGTTAAATTTCCAAATTACCTGCATACAGTAAGTGCATTAGGTAGATACTGTACATGAGAATTACATAAAAAGGCTGCCAGTGGGCTGTGATTATTTTAACCATCTCATAATAGCAAGCATATGCAGTCTAACTTCATTATAACAACCCCCCCGGCCCCCCCCCCGGGACCTGGAGAAATGTTTGTTATATCAGGTTGTTCACTACAATAGGGTTTGGCAATTTTTTGTACCAGAATAATGAAGAATAGCCTAAATTGAATTGAACATCTTTTTATACAGTAGTTCTTTCAAGACAACTTCACATTGATCCACATTTAAACTGTATATTTAAAAGAAAACAGTAAAGAAATGAAAAAAAGTACACTCACATGCTGAATACAGTAATTACGTGCCCTTTCTCCTGAAAAACATCCAGCGTAGATTGCTTCATATTTTTCGTGCTTTTCTCAATGCACGCCGTTTTAATCTTGTTACCTCCTCTCGCCTGTTGCCATGGTTGCAGTTTGTGTGAAGATGGCAACGGTTGCATACGTCACACATGATTCAATAGGTTATCTATGAATCAACCTTATCTTCGAATTAGCCTACCAAGGTCTTTGATTTCACTGAAAGAATAACACATTCACACTGGCGAAAGTTCAGTGTCAGTCACTACTGAGATCTGGGTAGATTCTGTAAAAGTGATCGCCTAATAGGGCTAATTTCCATTGAAAAAAAAAACGGTTCTTGCTGCTTGGATCATTAAAAAAGGGGGTTTGTTGTAAGACGGGTTTGTGATAGTGAAGTTAGACTGTATCTGACAATGAGATGCAATCAGTGCTGTGGAAATGTATTTGAAAGCTGGTGAAATTCACAGAATGTGCTAATGGCATGACATTCTAAAGAAATTAAAGCTGCAATTAAAATATAAAAAAGGCATTTCATTTTTATAATGGTTTAACTCTTGGAACTTGAGCTGTCTGTATAGGTATCCATTATGATTAATTTACATGAACGTTTAAATAACAGTATTTATCTGAATTACACACAGGCAATTCAACAAGAGCACTGCATCTTCATCAGGCGTAGGACATGCTGCGATTCTAAACAGGGACTTGAAAGACTTACCTTCACGACTTTCTCAGCAGCTAGTTTGTCTTCACCTTGGAAGAAGAATAAAAACCCCTGGAGGAGGTAAAGTCTCAGGAACAGCACTTCCTCCCTCCCTGAATTTCCCTGTGTATAAAAAAGGGACTGTAAAGCATTCATCCATGACAGCAAGATGTAACCTGTGGGAGAATATGAATACTCAATAGTGTAGCGCTTCAGTGTGTCCCGTTATTCCAACTGTAGTTATTCCAGGATACTCGATGAACTGTAGTTATTCCAGGATACTCTATGAACTGTAGTTATTCCAGGATAGACTATGAACTGTAGTTATTCCAGGATAGACTATGAACTGTAGTTATTCCAGGATAGACTATGAACTGTAGTTATTCCAGGTTACTCTATGAACTGTAGTTATTCCAGGTTACTCTATGAACTGTAGTTACTCAACAAGTGAGGGTGGTAGAACAATCCACAAGTGGGCGGTTAACAGCCATCCTCATGAGTGAAATAACCACAGCACCCCATGCACATTCATGAAGGATTCAAGTACAACACAGGGATGGAAAGACTCCCCCAATTGCATAGCTGTGTGATCCATTACTACCTTTACTATGAGTCTAACAAGACACACCTGAGCTTATTACCTCTACACTTCGGCTAAATCCAGCTCCTTGTAAAACCTGGAATGGGTGAAACCGCTATGCAATAAGAGTCTTATTTCCACCCCTGCAACATATGGATAGGAAACTAAACAACTGGACTCTGAGAATTATTTTCCTTGATCGAACTCGGTTTAGCATGCAATGAGATTTGGAACACTGCAATTCATCCAGTCATTCTGTCACAGTAAAAAAAAACACTATTCACTCAGCGAATACAAAGAGGTATTTGATGACAGGTCTCGCGATACTTGTATAAGCATGCACATACAGTACTTAAGATCTGTAATGGTTAATAAATAAAACGTTACATGTGTTAGTACAGTGTCATGAAATAGTATTGCATTACCTACCTGTAGTTCATCTAAATCCCTACACATTTCTCATTATCTAAATACAAGACCGTGCATGCGTAGGAATCAGCAAATAAAAAAAGACATCACAAGTTTGATTTGATTTTAAATGACAGCAAATCTCACCCGTACCTTTATTTGTAAAAGTCGTGTTTGTTCTTCGCCATAGCATTTAAGGAAACAGCTTTCAGCTTTTTGCAATCGTTCTTTTGCATTCTCAAGGTAATCCAGGTTCTCAAGCGCACGGTAGCACCACACAATATCCAGCTGAAGGACTGCATAGTTATCCACTGTGTTCAGCAACTGAGGCCCACATTTACTGGATAACAGGGGAGGAAAAAAAAAAGAAATAAACAAATCATGATGTTCATTTAAGAAAATATAAGAAATGTAAAAAAAAATCTAAATTTGGCACAGAATCTTTAACTTGGGTACCAAATACATTTTTATTTATATATATTATATTATATATATATATATATATATATATATATATATATATATATATATATATATATATATATATACACACACACACACATTTTTAATCATCTGTACACAAGCTGTATTCATGTCATTTGATACATTATAAATCAATATTTCTTCACAGATTTAATTTTTTTTAAATGCTTCGCTTTGGCTACAAACTGCTGCATCCTATTTTGAGGACAGTCAAGTTACACATGTCCGTAATCAGAGCAGTGAAATTTCACACCGGCTATGAAGTTTAACACAATGAAAATTGAGCCACTTTATGATCACTGTGGAGAGGACACCAAGAAATGTATACTTTTTAGGCTTCAGTTTCTTATTTTATATTGAGGCACCATAAAAGCATCTCAAGGGCTATCTCGAGGTTGAAATAAGAGCAAAACTCAGAGGCGCTCAGGAAATAGTTTGCCACAACTACAACACTAGGGCAGCAGTGTGGAGTAGTGGTTAGGGCTCTGGACTTGTTGCTCCAATTAATTTCTATTAAAATGCCCACGTAGTCCCCGCCTATGAATATAATGCATCTACTTTTAAAATGTTACACGGATAGAATCAGTGTTCTATAAAGTATTGTATCTAGCATGATTGAAGTATTACTCAAATTTAAATGACATACTTCATTTATATTTAACTGAGCCACATGTCTGTTTGTCACACTCTGCATGGTGAGCATGGTAATTGTATTGACGTTGCAAAAATGAACACTATATATAAGTGCATATAGAAAGTCTACACCCCCTTTCAAAATTTTCACCTTTTGTTGCCCTATACCCTGGAATTAAAATGCATTAAAATAATATTTTTTTTCATTTATCTACACATCCTACCCCACAACTTCCAAGTGAAAAAAATATTCTAGAAATTTGCAGAAAATGAATTAAAATTAAAAACTGAAATAGCTTGGTTGGATAAGTGTCCACCCCCCTTGTAATAGCAATCCTAAATTAGCTCAGGTGTAACCAGTCGCCTTCAAAATCACAGACCAAGTTAAGCGGCCTCCACCTGTGTTAAATTGTAGTGATTCACATGATTTCAGGATAAATTCAGCAGTTCCTGTAGGTTCCCTCAGCTGGGTAGTGCATTTCAAAGCAAAGACTCAACCATGAGCACCAAGGCGCTTTCAAAAGAACTCCAGGACAAAGTTGTTGAAAGGCACAGATCAGGGGATGGGTATAAAAAAAATATCAAAAGGCCTTGAACATCCCTTGGAGCATGGTCAAGACGATTATTAAGATGTGGAAGGTGTATGCCACCACCAAGACCCTGCCTAGATCAGGCCATCCCTCCAAACCGGATGACCGAGCAAGAAGGAGACTGATCAGAGAGGCTACCAAGTGGTCAATGGCAACTTTGCAAGAGCTACAGGCTTTTATGGCCAAGACTGGTCAAAGTCTGCATGTGACAACAATATCCCAAGCACTCCACAAATCTGGCCTGTATGGTAGGGTGGCAAGAAGGAAGCCATTGCTCAAGAAAGCCCACCTTGAATCCCGTTTGAAGTATGCAAAAAAACACTCAGGAGACACTGTAGCCATGTGGTAAAAAGTTTTGTGGTCTGACAAAACTAAAATGGAACTTTTTGGCCTAAATGCAAAGCGTTATGTTTGGCGCAAACCCAACACAGCGCATCACCCAAAGAACACCATCCCTACTGTGAAGCATGGTGGTGGCAGCATCATGTTATGGGGATGTTTCTCATTGGCAGGGACTGGGGCACTTGTCAGGATAGAAGGGAAAATGAATGGAGCAAAATACAGAGAAGTCCTTGAGGAAAACCTGCTGCCCTCTGCAAGAAAGCTGAAACTGGGATGGAAGTTCACCTTTCAACATGACAACGACCCAAAGCACACAGCCAAAGCTACACTGGAGTGGCTAAGGAACAAAAAGGTAAATGTCCTTAAGTGGCCCAGTCAGAGCTCCGACCTAAATCCAATCGAAAATTTGTGGCATTACTTGAAGATTGCTGTCCATCAACGCTCCCCAAGGAACTTGACAGAGCTTGAACAGTTTTGTAAATAAGAATAGTCAAATATTGCCAAATCTAGGTGTGCAATCCCAACAGACTCACAGCTGTAATTGCTGCCAAAGGTGCTTCCACCAAGTATTAACTCCGGGGGTGGAGACTTATCCAATTATGATCTTTCAGTTTTGTATTTTTAATATATAACTTTTTTCCCCTTAACAGTGTGGAGTATGGTGTGTAGATAAGTGGAAAAAAAAATCATCATTTAAATGCATGAAACTCTGAGGCACTGACACAACAAAATGTGAAAAAAGTTCAAAGGGGTGTAGACTTTCTATAGGCACTGTATATATATCAAATGAAATAACTTATTTGTAAGAAATGAAATAATTGTGTATTTTGTGTTTTAAATCTTTTTCTTTATCTGTAAGAATTTATATCAAATCATGTCCTTTACTTGTTTGAATGATTTAATGAATAACCGATGATGTAATATGAATTTAATTAAGTAAGGACTTGTTGATTGATAGCCTGAACTGCCTTTTTATATGCAATTGTAGGTAATTCAGGTGAAACCTGATGAAGGCACAGACATGAAATGTCGTTGTTTTGTTTGTTTGTTCTTTTAAAAAGTTTGATACTAATAAAATGAGTAGACTCTTTTTGGAAATAACAGTGGTCATGTCCATCTTTTAAATGATATGGTAAGAGTGCGGCTGATAACACATTTTTCATGTAATTATATATATATATATATATATATATATATATATATATATATTTTACACTAGCATCTAGCCTATTTAAGTTTCAGATTTAATTTCACTATAACCCGCTCTTACTACGACATGCTGAAGCCACTCTCCATGTGCCTGCACTGGTTTATACCTAAACTGTTCATCAGCTTGCAGTAAAAGACACAACGACGTTTCATAATCCTTCTTCTTCAGAAGGGTTCTTCCTTTCTCATGAAGTCCCATGGCCAAGATAAGAGCCTAGAAACAAAAAATAAAGAAACAGATATTTTATACTAGCCAGTCGGCTCAGATCAGTTACAGAGTTTCCAGTACTTTAGCAAAGGATCAGAAAGCCTTGTCATACTAAAGAAACCCATGAAGTCATCTTTCCATGTGCTTGCTTGAGAGAGAACAGCCCCCTTTGGACCCGCGCCTGTCGATTTCCACTAAAGCATGTCCTGCTACTGCTCGTCTCTGCCAGCCTCTCATCCACTGAGTTCCATTATATTTTCAAAACCGTTACAGATTTGTATACGGAGGATATTCATGCAGACTTCCACGTTTCTTATGATGGGAGTTGTTGGTTATTTGCAATATGGCTTGGCTCTGAGAAACAGCATCATTAAAAACAGGTTTTAATGAATGAAGAATACAACAGCAACATTTTCAAGTACATGAACAAGGTTTTGTCCAGTCAACCTAACATTTAGAATTGAGTAATACAGGGATGAATTGAGTAATACAGGGATGAATTGACTTCAGCGGTTTGAGATGTACCTTCCTCTCTGCTGGTGGAATTTTAATGGGGTTTCCCTTCTGATCAGTGATTTCCAAAAATGGAGTGGTATCTGGATACATACTTCCATCTGTGAAAAAAATGATACTATGAATTTCCATTTGTACACTAGGTGTTACTGGACATACTCAAATATAACACAATGACCATGCTAGGATCAGTACATGCAAGGCCATGCATAACTAGTTCTTGATTTAATCTGCCATTTTTGGGTCTTGCATGTCTTGCTTTTGAACCATTGTTGCAGTTTTTTTTGGATTGGCTGACACCCTATCCTAAGAATTATTATTATCCGAATCCAGTTCATGGCAAGATAGAGGACAGTGTTTTACATGGATACCTAAGAATGGTATTTGCCTCGGGTTGATGTTCAACCGCTACAGTAGTGTGCTCATTTAGCAGAACACCTCATTGCTTCTGTTGCATGTATGAAATCAAACCACTGTAACTGAAAATCTTGGAAAATTGTCAAAATAGGCATATAAGCTATCGTCTAATTGAACTGATAACTTTGATAGGCCAAACATGCAATTAATTTAAAACAGTACCGGTAATAGAAAAGGAACAGATAGCCATACATTGTAAAATGCATGAGACTTTTTAGAAGTTGTTTAAGATGCCCAATTAAAGCACAAAGTGGTCTAACATTTTGACACAAGAGTGCTTATCGTTTCTATATCACTGATTACTGACCAAAAATGTAAATTCTTATACCCATGTTTTCATGCAGGTAGGTATATAAAGGATATAAACGACAAACCTTGAGGTGTTTTCATACATTTGCACACTACTGTATGTTATTATAAAAGAAGAAAAAGATTATATATCTGTGACAATAAGAATTACTATGAACAAAACTCATTGCTATGAGATTCTTTCCAGCCACTCAGAGCACAAATAGACACTTTTTTACTCAGAAACTGCACCAATCCAGCCCCTAACCAGGTAAATACAACCCCAACAATGCAGTTGAACTAAAAGTGTGATTAAAGCCATTTATACTACAGTCGAGGATGAACCCACACCTCTCTCAGACAGGATTTCAAAGCCTTTTTGAGTTCTTGTTATGGTCTCGTTTATAATTTGGCGTTGTTTTTCTTCCACAGCCATTTTCTGCTTGTCCTCCTCACTTTCCTTCAGTGAAAGAACCATAATCTTTGAATTGTGTTTTACACCCTGCTCTTGAAGTGTTTTACCTGCAAAAAAAACAAAGAAATAAAAAAAAACAGTTAAGATGGCATAAGAGTAATGTTTCATTGAGGCTGGGTAGTTCAAAATCTTATCAAGTGGGTCAGAAAATTTCAATCTCACATACAAACCAGTTTTCACCTTGCAACTCGCTAGGGTACCTACACTACCTAACCAAAACAATTTTTAGTGACAACTGACCATGTCACAAAACTACCACCCCAGTGAGGGAACGAGTAATAAAGTGATTACAGTAACTTCTTGTTAAGAGGATATCCAAAAAATCCAGCGAAAACATTGATCATATCAGTAATTCTTACTGTCACAGTGACGATGGGAAACAGCCAAAGACATAAACTAATAGTGGACTGTAACTGAACAACAAGAAAACACATCTGATTATATTACATTTCATGAGGATTCATCTCTGAAATATTACAACAATGATAATTGTCTGTAATGTAATTGTGTCCCCCTGCTCCTCAGACACACTTACCAGCCCCCACTGTTTTGCCGCTTAAAAATAACTTCATGTTAGTTCCGACTCCAAATTTTTCTGATATCCTACAAAGACATGAACACAGATTGAACTGCTGAGGTCTTCAGATCATTTACCTTTTGATCCCAACACTTTTTTTTTTAACATGCATAAAATGTATATTAAACAGGGATTTTAATCTTATTTTCTATTGATCGATTAATCATCCAATCTACGATCAATTAATCACACCTGTTCGCTAGTGATATGAAACTGTATTGAAATCAATTACAAGTAATCACTTTTAGTGACATTTTCTTTTGAGCTGTAGTGTGTTTGTGTTTCCTTCAGCCAAATGCCATACCTAAAAGAAAAAGATTAAAAATACACCAAGTGTATATATTACTGTAAATGACCAGCTGTAAATAACTACAACCTAGAATACTGGATTTAACAGATCTGTTTTTGGTGTACCGTAAGCTTTCAAATTTCAGACTAACAGGTAACTTATTGAGTGCTATTTTATTAGGTTAGCTGAAGAGAAATTTCATTTATTGCGTGCTGTTTTACTTTAGTTTGCTGAAGACAAAGTATGATAACTTCACTTTCTACCATTTTAAAGAAATGCACTGAATAAAAAGAAAAATCAAGTTACTTGCGATTAAGATATACTTGTAATACTGCCATGAAAGGAAAGAACTGATGAGGAAATGTTGCAAGCTGCAGTATTTACTTCATTCTGAGACATTGTGAAATATTAGGCATACCTTCCAGTTGCCCTTTTACCAAGGTCTTTAGAAGTACCCTCTGACATTTTTCAAGATTACTTTCACACAGTGTGTAGACAAGATTAATCAATGAATAATGTTTTAATTGATCAAAGCCCACAGGTGTGATTAATCGATTAAAACCCAAAATATTAAAATTAACTTTATTTTTGTGTGCAGAATACTGAAAACAATAAGTAAAATGCAATGTCATGTACTTACATAGCTATCAGCTGATTGCTGGTAATGTCAAGCGTTGTTTCCAAGTAGTGTCTTTGAGATCCCTGTAGGCATAAGGAATGACATGAAACTGGCATTCGCAAACATACAAACACGTACACCAAGTCATTATGAAACTGACATTCGCAAACATACGAACACATCCACCAATACAGGGGATGCCAAGCCATTCATATCCACTATTGCCTACCTGCTTGTACTCCTTGGGCAATGCAATCTGCAGTGTAGCAACACCTTCTGTCTTGTACGTCTCATTTGCTTTCTCTCGCTTGACGGTCAATGAGCTCACAGCCTCCAATGCACTCTCTACTTCAGTGGCATTAAGATTAAGGTTAGGTGCATATTTCTCAGCAAGCTCCTATGAATAAAAAATAAAAATAATACAGAGCAGGGCTTGAAATGGACATTTTAAGCAACAGCAGTTTAGCATCATTTTAAAGCAAGTGCGAAGGCAATGGCAATTTCTTTGAAAGGTAGCGGAGTACGATACAATACAATGACCAGGTGCAATAACATTCACTGCTAGTACTGTGCTTGCAACTAAGTGGCTTGTTTATTGCGTTGCATGATACTGTTTAAACTGTTCGATTCATTTCAGAAATAATGCAATGCTTTTTGGTGGGCAGAGGTGCTTGCTTAGAGTTCCCAGTTTCACGTGGGCTTACTGTGAAGCTGTTACCAACACCCTA
Source organism: Acipenser ruthenus (assembly GCF_902713425.1). NCBI lineage: Eukaryota > Metazoa > Chordata > Actinopteri > Acipenseriformes > Acipenseridae > Acipenser > Acipenser ruthenus. The sequence continues at coordinate 93,682,475 of NC_081191.1, read as the reverse complement.
TAAAATCAACAAGCTCTGCAATTTACCCTGAAATATCAATTGGCTATTTCCATTGTGTGTATAATAAAAGACTCCTTGGGAATCTCCCAAAGTCTGTGCTTAATTCGGGAGATCAACACAACTTTCCCAAATATTTAGCAGAACTGGATTTAAATGTACAGATTTGTAACTACAAAATGATATCGCAAAAGTCTATCTGAAGCCATATTAGTAGTATAGTATTTCATGACAATTGAGAAATGGCACATTTTTCAATTTTTGTCAGTTTTTTGTTAAAGTATACAGAAAACTACAAAGCGGTATGCAATTCAAAATGTTAACGAAACATTCTTCAGCAGGTTTCATTCAACTTTAGAAGCTAAATGAGTTAATTCTATAGAGAGATGCAAAACATTTGTCCATAGCTGTATTATGAACACTGTTAGCTAACGGGAATACTGGGAAAGTGACACAGTCTCCTCCTCAACTATGCTTAACATGCACCATTTAGACCTAATGGATGTGCCTGCTCTATGCAAAAGCAAATGCATATAATTTGGATCACTCAAGATTCAACACTATTACTGTACCTTTATTGCTTGCTGTCCAGCTTCATTGTTTTCTGTTGTGTGCGGAGCCTTCCCGAGCTGAACATTGTCACTTCTTAGACATGTTTTCAGCTTCAATTGGAGATACTCTTCCTGAGCCATTTGTCCTTTAAAACAACTTTAAATGTATTTTGTCAGCATAACATTTAAAAAAAAAAAAAAACCTTGCTGTGTAACAGAAAACACTGAACCCTAAACAAAATGTAGAGAACACATTGTAACTATTTAACTCAGACCTCTGCCAACAGTTTGCTGTAAACCACTACATTCACTCTGTTAAAAGGAAACTGAAACACTTTGATGTGATGGTTTACTTGATGGGCTCATGGTTTATACCCAGTTATTTCCTTGTAGGACACAAGCAGGGTTGGGGTCAATTCCTGTTTTCAATTACAATTCCTTTTTCAAATCAATTCCAATTCCAACTCCTTTGAAGTAATTGTAATTGATATTTCAGAGACATACTAACTGTTGCGATTTTTCAACTGCCTTCATTTCATTCACTGAATCATCTTTAGTAAAAGACACATATATATGTGGAGGCTGTGTGGTCCAGTGGTTAAAGAAAAGGGCTTGTAACCAGGAGATGCCCGGTTCAAATCCCATCTCAGCCACTGACTCATTGTGTGACCCTGAGCAAGTCACTTAACCTCCTTGTGCTCCGTCTTTCAGGTGAGACGTAATTGTAAGTGACTCTGCAGCTGATGCATAGTTCACACACCCTAGTCTCTGTAAGTCACCTTGGATAAAGGTGTCTGCTAAATAAACAGATAATAATATGTGACATTGTGTTCAACAATAGCCATATCTATCCTAAAGAAACTGCTGTACTAATTGTCCTTATGCATAAGTCTATGCTGGCAGAGCAAACAAGGGTAGTGGAAAAAAATCACATACAATATTTTATTATGAAACTGTTTAAGAATCTAAACATACATGTAATTCATAATAACAAGTACATACACGACACCTTTCCGTCATTTGCAATGATACTTTTAGGAATTGTAATATCAATGACATTTGTATAGGCAGTGATTAGGGATATAAAGGGTTTCTGTATCTAGATTGTCATTCAAGAAAAACAAAACAAAAAAACATGACCTGACTAGGTGGCAGTAGCAGGCTGAGTGATGCCCTTCTATGTCAGTCAGCACTGACGCTTTTAGAAGCTGCGCAATCTGTGCAGCCGCTACAGCCAGTGTCTGCGTGACGTCTGATATCAAATTCGGCTGAGGTCAAGCAGACGGCGAACTTGAACGGTTTCTGCCCAGAATCACTCAAGTCTGCGCGTCGTGAACGCACCCAGTGACTCTGAAAAAACTCATTTAAACTGAATACTGCTAATTGCAGTTTCGGTCAGTGGTATATTGGGATTGTTTAAAAGGGAATGGGAATTGGTTTTAAACAGGAATTGGTGAGCTGCAGTCACCGGTGCTTGGGCTGTGCAATTCACCTCTGTCCTGGAAATGAAAGCGAAACAACGGAATGTGTTTGTGCAGGGGGAATTCCAAAAGTTAACATGGATAATACGCAATACACGTTCTTATTAGTGTAGAGGACTATTTTGTGTGGTCCTTTTGTCAGAATAAACTGTATTTTTGTATATACTTGTACAATTCCATCTTTTATGTTATTATTACAATCCAATGGAGACACTGTTAACCGTACTTTGCTATATATCAGACTGGGCCTGGCCATGTATTTCAACTGGGATTCTTCCCCTAATCTAGGCACACTAAGTCATATAGTATAGGTTTACACTATTAGTTACACATTGTATATATACAGTACACACAAGGCTTAGTTTGTTAGCATTACTGTGTGACAATAACTTAATGCAAATGCTTTTTTTTTTTTTTTTTTACTGCTGTACATGCACCAAAATATATGATACAGTACGTATATACAATTCTAAATACATTATTTTATAAAAACGATATCGATGTTTAAATGACAGGCCATTCTAAACAGTAATACTACATGCGAAGGCATTTTGTTACTACACATCGTTTGTACTTATTAATATGAACACAGCAATATACTTGTCTACACCAACAAAGTTTAAAATTGATATCACTTGTATAATTGTCTTTCTTTCTTACTTGTAAAATGTCTGTCCCTGAAATGATTTCCGTTCTTCAACAACTATTGAGAGCGGAGGTTTCACTTTGCAGTCGTCTGTGCTTAGCGTATCTGTTTTTGTTTTTGTCATTTCTCTCTGTGTACGGGTCCTCACAAGGGCCAACTGCGCAAACTTTCTTTTGACAAAGTAAACTTAGCCAATCTGTCAAGAATGAGTCGACAGAATTTCTCAATTGAGAATTATGTAATTGAATGTTAAATGCAACAATCGAATGTTAAAACTATATCAAACATTAAATATGAGCTTTATCCATTCAATGTGCCTTTTATCCATTCGTAGTGCACTTTGTCATTCGATGTGCTTTTTATCCATTCGATGCATGCACTTGCAAACTGTCAATCAATCCCATCCGCCCCGCCCATTCCTACCCCTTCCACATCAGGGATATCGGTGTTCCTCCTTGTTACATGTTAACCTGTTCAGCCAATGAGAGGCTTCGATTTTCAAACTGAAATACGGTAGCTGTCTTGTGCCGTCTGTGGACATTTAAAAGGGTCTTATTATTTTACCTGTTCTGTGTGTAAAATGTTACATATTAAATAATGGATAAAAAGCACATCGAATGACAAAGTGCATATTTAACATTAAATAATTGCATTTAATATTCAATGTTGAATTTATTATTTGATGTTAAAATGTAACATTTGATACATTCATTTAATATTTAATGCTAGTATTTATTATTTGATGCTAAAATTCAATATTCAATACTTGCTTAAATTTAACATTTAATTAATTGTCATTCATTATTTAATTTGTGTTACTTTCACCTCCCAAAATAATACCATACTCAGTCAGTACTGAGCATTATTCAGTTCTTCCCAGGTTAGCATTGCAATCATTTTAGTGCTAATAACCTCCCTGTAATCCCCTAATGTGGGGTTCCTTAGATCATGCCATGGCTAATGGCGTCATCAATGTGCTTTTCATTCTTTGTTAAACGCCTGTTGTTTTACAGATCTGCCGAGGCCTGCTTTACTGAAGGCACTGCCTCCTCCTTCACACACAGACACATGGAGCCGCTGGTGGTGAAGTGCAGTACTGTACCTGGCCCCTGGGAGGTAGTGTGTCACTCAGCCAAGTGTTTCAGCTCTGTGGCACCTTGTCTATAGCTTCCCCACATTGTCTAGATGAAGACATTTCTGAGTCAACATAAACGCCTAGATCTTTTTCACAGATTCCTTCTTCAATTTCACAATCTCCCATATGGAATTTATAATTTATATTTGTATTGCCGGTGTGCAGTACCTTACACTTGTCTATATTAAAATGTAATTTGCCATGTCTGCCCGGTTCTGAATGCTGTCTAGATCATTTTGAATGGCCTTTGCTGCTGCAACGGTGTTTGCCACTCCTCCTATTTTTGTGTCATCTGCAAATTTAACAAGTTTGCTTACTATACCAGAATCTAAGTCATTAATGTGGATTAGGAATAGCAGAGGACCTAATACTGATTCCTGTGGTACTCCATTTTGAGGTTTCTCCTCTAATCAGTACTTTCTGTGTTCTACATGTTAACCACTCCCTAATCCATGTGCATGCATTTCCTTGAATCCCTACTGCATTCAGTTTGAGAATTAATCTTTTATGCAGGACTTTGTTAAAAGCTTTCTGGAAATCTAAATAAACCGTGTCATATGCTTTGCAATTATCCATTATCGATGTTGCATCCTCAAAAAAATCAAGCAGGTTAGTTAGACCCAATTTCCCTTTCCTAAAACCATGCTGACTGTCTCCCAGGATACTGTTACCATATACTGTAGGTAATTTGCCATTTTGGATCTTATTATAGTTTCCATAAATTTACATATAATAGAAGTCAGGCTTATTAGTCTGTAGTTACCTGGTTTGGTTTTGTCTCCATTTCTGTGGATCGGTATTACATTTGCAATTCTCCAGTCTGTCGGTACAACCCCTGTCTCAAGAGACTGTTGCATGATCTTGGTTAGTGGTTTGTCAATAACTTCTTTCATTTCTTTGAGTACTATTGGGAGGATCTCATCTGGTCCTGGGGATTTGTTTATTTTAAGAGCTCCTAGTCCGTTTAACACTTCAAACTGGATAGGAACAGGTCGACATGTGGGGCATGCTGTCCGGTTCCTCCTTTGCAAAAACTTGTGAAAAGTAATCATTTAATAATACATTTGCTATTTTTTTCTCTTCATCTATGATTCTGCCACTTGTATGTCTTAGACAATTTACCTCCTCCTTGAATGTTCTCTTGCTGTTATAATATTGGAAAAACTTGGCTTGTGTTTGCAGTTCCAAGTACTCTTTCTGTGTACTTTTTTCTAGGTTCCTTTTAAACGTTCTGTAAAGTGTTTTTTTTCTCTGGATATATATTTTTTAATTGATATATTAAACCATTTTGGCCATTTTGTTTTAGATTTAGATTTGTCAACTTTTGGGATGTATTTGTTTTGCGCCTTTTGTGCTACATTTTTTAAAAATAGCCATCCTTTCTCTGTGGATGTTTTTTTCTATTTTACTCCAATCTACTTCTGTTAGTTTCATTCCTTGATAGTTCCTTAGCTTTAGTCATTACTTTTGAGGTTTTAAAAAGCACTTCAAATGAGACCATGTTGTGGTCTGAGTTTGCCAATGGTTCTCTGACCTCTGTTTTAGTTATTCTGTCTTCGTTATTTGAAAAGACTAAATCAAGGCATGCCTCCCCTTTTGTCGGTGCCTTGACAAATTGCATTAGGAAGCAGTCATTTGTCATTTCTACCATTTCATTTTTGTCTGTCATGCTCCCCACTGGGTTTTCTCATTTTATATGGGGGGGGGGGGGGAGTTGAAATCCTCCATTAGTATGGTTTGTCCTTTGCTACACGCATTTCTAATGTCATTGTATAACAGATTATTTTGCTCAGTATCTGAATTTGGCTGTTTATAGCATGCCCCTATTATTATGCCCTTTGCATTTTTGTCCATTATTCTGACCCATATTGATTCTGCGTTGTTTTTTTCTTCCAGATTTAACACCTGGGGTTCAAGACTATTTTTGTTGTATAGTGCCACCCCTCTGCCTCTTCTGTTGTACCTGCCTTTCCTATACAGTGTATACCCACTTATAAGAACAAGAACATAAGAAAGTTTACAAACGAGAGGAGGCCATTCAGCCCATCTTGCTCGTTTGGTTGTTAGTAGCTTATTAATCCCAGAATCTCATCAAGCAGCTTCTTGAAGGATCCCAGGGTGTCAGCTTCAACAACATCCTTCTCAGATAACCAAGTTTCTGTAACACCTATCACATTGTAGTTACTTGTTAGTGCAGTCGCTTCAAGTTCTAACATTTTGTTTCTGAGACTTCTAGCGTTTAGATAAATACATTTAATGGCTGTCTTACCTGAGTTGTTGTATACACATCCTGGTGACACTTATTTTTAATATATAGTAGAAAAGTATGATCCTTATATTTTTCATATATAGAAATTGCCCCCTTTTATATATATTTAAAATATATGGGAAAGAAAGCCGTGGAAAATGCAAAGGCTGCCCTTCGAATCTGTGATATCATGAGGCAAGTTCAGCATGGAAGAGGGGGTCTAGGTCTTAGTTCAGCTCCTCCTACATGGCATGAGGCAGCCATAGCTCAACGGAGAAAGCTGGTAGTCAATGAGGTGCAAAAGCAGGAGGAGAGGATGAGGTGCGTAAAGGCTGTTTCCCAGGCCAAGCAGGGAGAATGGATGAGATGGGAGAGTGTGGAACAACGCAAGATTGGCTGGCAAGACCTATGGACAATGGAACAGAGCAGGATCAATTTCCTCATCAGGTCAACATATGATGTTCTCCCATCACCACAGAACCTAAACCTCTGGGTAGGAGAGGATCCTTCATGTCCTTTGTGTTCATCACCTGCAACATTAAGGCACATTTTCCTATTTAGCCCAATCCAGACGGTTGTCATGCTGATGTGCTGGGGAGACCGCACTGTGGTTGATCCCCGCACTGTGTGTGCTGATGCGCTAGGGAGGCAAAATAAGCTGATCCCTGGAGCCAGCATTACACTTCAGTCATCAACACCAGGCAGAAGGATATCTACATCATCATATGGATGGAAATGCAAATGGATGGAGACACAGATGGATCATATTAGATGGATCATACTACGTCTTAGCTGGTGCTTATCTTGGCGAGAGCAGATTTCAAATTTCAAATCAGCATGAAGTTTTAACATCTACTCTCATGTAATGGAAATCATTATGGGATATATTTAAATATATTTTAGTCTGTAATCCATGTATTTGATGTTGAAAATATATGGTGCACCATATATTTTCATTAGTCTGTAATCCATATAAAATAAATATATGGATTACAGACTAAAATATATTTTAAATATATCCCATATCTTTTAAATATATAAAAAAGGGGCCAATTCTATATATGAAAGATGTAAGGATCATATTTTTCTATCATATATTAAAAATATGTTTTTCCATAAGGGTTTGCCTTTTGTTTTTGCTCCCTCACAGAACTTCAGTCATCAGAACTTCTCAAACCTCTGTATTCTTCTTTCTGTGTATTTATCCATCATGTTTTTCTTCTCCTGCTCCTTTCAATAACTTTCACAGCCTGCCTTTAACATGCGGATCCCATCCCTTAACCTTTCTGCTTTTGTTCCCTACCACTTTCTTGAGCCATCTCTAACAGAAAACTGTCCTTTGAGCAATCTGGTTATTAGAGCCTGTCAAAGTAACCGTTGTGCACTTCTATTAACTCCATAGGTCTCAGATGTGCAGTTTTGAAAGAAACACGTTATTGTATTGTTGTTGTATTTTTATTTTCAAACATGCTATCTGGTAGTGCACTTGGTTAGAATGCTGTTTGACAATGCTTTCAGATAGAGTTGCTCTTGTTTGGAAATTTCTGAACATTTGGGGAATGTATTTTGTTAACTACAATTACTTTAAAGAGGAAATACCTTCCAATGTCATTTATTTTTCATTGCCCCCATACATTTTATCATGTATGCAACCATTCAGTGCTTTTTATAGCAACTGTTCAAATACTCCATTTGGCTATTTTCGTGTTTGTAAATGAACTTTACCATTATATTTGTTCATATCCTCTTTGGAAGGGGGTTAGAGTGTCTTTTTAGTTGCCTTCATTGCACATCAGAATGCCAGCTATCCAGACGAATGTCTAGAATACCCTACCAGACTTAATGAAAAACATATAGGACTACAAGAGTTTTTTAACAGAACTGAAAAAATGGTTGAAACAGGACCAGCTTTGTGACCATGTCTAGTCCCCCTCCATTTGTTGGCTTTTATTGTATTTTATTGTTATTTCTAATTGTATTTTTATTTTTAGTATTTTTTATTGAATTTTGTTTTTGTTTTATTGTTATTATCAATGTATCAATTGGTAATCAATATCAATTGGTAGCTGTTAGTTTGTGGGACTACCAATGTAAATTAGCTGTAGCTAACTTGGGTGCGATGCATCGCATGTTTTAATCATGAATGTTTTTGTTGCACATGGTCCCTTTAAAAAAAAAAAAAAAAAAAAAAAAAAAAAAAAAAAAACGGTACCAAACTACCAACCCTGTGGTGCTCACCTGTGCAGTCCAATCCAGGACCTTGACTGGAACAAGATCCTGATCATGTAACAACTACATCCTGCAACAGAGTTGCTAGTTTGATAACATTACAGTTGTTCTATTAATCTCAGAAAACAATCCTTTCTGGTGCTTCAGAATAGGCTTTTGCTTTTATCTCCATTTCATAGTCTTCACAGATCTCTTCTCAAACCCCAGCATTCATTCGTCACCCATCTTATCTTTGTTTCTTTACAAAGTTCTCTGAATATCTGGTCCCTGATGCTTGTAATGTTGGCAGTCCTTTATATAATGTATGGAATGGAATGAGGCAATGTACTGTATGATCTGAAACATTGTTATATAATGTATAGAATGGAACGAGGCAATGTACTGTATGATCTGAAACATTGTTATATAATGTATAGAATGGAACTAGGCAATGTACTGTATGATCTGAAACATTGTCCCCACAATGTGTGTCTGGACTTTATAAGATGCCTTCTGGCTGGTTACACCACACCAGCTCAGCCCACTTTGCTATCAGCTCTCATGTTAGTCTGCTAGTCCCACACACTATTTTAAAATAATATCACAGAATAATCAGTATATCTATGATATGCTACTACATTCTTGCTGCAGTAAACTACTGTCTCTACATTTTGGTCATTACTAGTACACTCCTTAAACTTGCTGTATATTTAGCTTGGCAGATTATTCAGTTAATACTAATTTGTTTAATTAGCACAAGGTGTCATTTAACACAGGGCTTGGTATTCCATTTAAAATGTCAGAATATATATTAAATTATGTTGGATTTCATCAAGCCAATTATAATTTCTCCCCCTTATCAGCAACTCAAGTTTGTTACTTTCTTACTGGGAATGTTCTATTTTATACACTTGAAATATAATATACAGTACAGAACTGTAGCATTGATATTGACAGTAATGTTAAGTATGTATATTAAAACTATTAAAAAACATGCTCTCATTGATTTCCTTGTTGCTTCTGGCTCTCAACTGGTAATACAGATGACAAGGTACTGTACAAACAGGGAAGGTAAGTCATGAATAGGTAACTGTTTCAGTCCAACATACTTCCTCCTACAACACCTGTCACACTAAAGCTAGCTGAATATACAGTAAGAAACCCAAAGCAGCTCACACTGACAAAAGCAACTATGTCATCTGACTGGGATTTATGCAAATAGAGCAGGTGAGGAGGAAATGACAGCAATACAAATGCACCAGTCGATTCATTGTTTAGTTTTGTAAAGCAAGGGGTATTGTAATGTTGTACAACACCATTCTCTATACAGGTCTCAAATGTGCAGTATTGAAAGAGACTGAAAGTTACAGCAATGTTCATGTGAAAACATGACGGGTCGCATTTACTCCAGTCTTTAATGAATATTTTTTTTTATTTTTTTAAAAAGGTCACACACACGTTGATTTTTACAAAACTACAACCAAACAGCTCCTGTGATATATTTCAAGTTCTCTTAAGCACTGTTTTTCATTTTATGAAATGAACATGTTTTCTCCTTTCAAAAAACACAAATTAATTCAAGAATGGAGGAAGCACTTTGGTAATGTCATTTGATGTAATAGTTTTCAACAATTTAGTAGCTCTTGGGTACATTATGAGTAGCTCTAAATGTATTACTTTATTTAAGGACATCGTTGGTGAAAGGGAAACATCCCCTCAGTCTTAAAAACCACACGTGAGTGAGTGTACAGAGCAAAGGGCATTTGATTAATGTGTAACATACAACCCAAGTCTCCGGGCAGCCTCCGATTTCTTGGGGCATTTCTTCTGAGGGAAAGGGTAGCAGAGCAGCTTGGTGTTGTTTGGTGGCTTATAAGCGACTAGACTCTGCCGTCCAGTCTGGATCACAGGAGTCGAGAGCTTTCTTGGACTGTGGGTCAGTGAATCACCCAAGCAGCAGTTGCTGGTGTGGTCAGGCACATCTGATTTGCTGGCTACCTCTGAAGTATCTACTACTTGCTCCTCCAGCATCTGCTGGCATGACAGGGAGATATCCTTCGTTAGTGAGGGGTCGGCTGTGGGGCTGGGCTGCTCTCCTGAGTACATTGTCTTTGCGCTCTCTTCAGCTGTTCCAGTGTTTCGGTGCTCTGTTTGAGTGTTGTGGTAGATTTCCAGGTGGGTGTGCCAGGGGGATTCATAGTCCTGGAGGATGCCAGGGAAATTAAACCGAATCTCTTTGAATGGCATCTCCACCTCAAAGGCTTTTGCTTTTCTCACGTTCTGGTTTAGTGGGACAACACTGACCAGGGGCTTGCCACTCATTTCTTCATTGTTAGCTGTGCAGGAATAATAATAATAATACAAGTTATTGGACAAAAAATGTAGGGTTTCCTAAAAACTCTTTTAGATCCATAGCTAATAATAAAAGGGGGTACAGATCCAAAGGTGTTTAAATACATTTACCAAAACCATAGACACAGTGGGATACTTTTTCACAACATAAGGGTCAGATCTTAATAGGTAGGACAATAAATTAGTCCTGGGAGAAAACACCTACAGGAATAATGTTGCGGTTTTGAGCAGTGGTATTAGAGCTCCATATTGCTAAAAAGAAATAAAACAAGTATTTTGGAAGAAGTAAATGCGAACACACACACACACACAAGTAGGGCTTGAAGTTTTCAGGTTTTATTTTTAATCAGGTGACGTCCCTTTAAAGAAATCAAGCTGATTCTGTTTCATAATTAAACTCTGTTAATTACAAAACAATCTTTGCCTTTACCATCATCTCTTTCCTGAGCTTAACTATGGTCCCCTTAATGTTATTTCAAACAGAGCTGACAAATTACCGTACGTGAATTGTTCATCCCAGACACCACTTAACTCGCATTTTATTTTTGCAGTCGCCTAATTTAACATTGTGTTTTTGTTATTTTCCCCACTAGTTTAACAGGGATGTCCGGACTTTTTTTTCTTTTTTTTAAGCATAAAAATGAATACTTGCGAAGTGTACAATGACAGCAAGTCCTTCAGGTGCCTGTTATTCTGAGTATTTAGGCAAACATATCAGAAAGCATACTGGGATATTGGAGGATACACAAAAAATGTACTTCGGTATACAGCATCCACACTTTTGACAAACCGCACTACCTGCGATCTAATTTAGAACCGGACTCGAGACTACCCCCTGAGGTGATCTCGAGTCTGGTTCTCGAGAACGGTAAACGCTGCGTAGTGTGGACGATAACCGTATTTAGCACTTTTAAACTGATTTAAAGGCAATTAATACTGTTAAAGGCATAATGTAGACATGGCCTTAGGTACTACTGCACTGTATTTAGTCCCTAAGGCAGGGTTTCCCCAATCCCGGTCCTGGGGACCTACTGTGTCTGCTGGTTTTCATTCCAGGAGTTCTCAGTTACTTAATTAAACCCTTAAATTGAATTTATAATTTGCTTATAAACCCCTGTACTTGTTTTCAGCTCTTTATAGTTGCAGATTTCAAGTTAACTTTAACATTTTATAAGTAACTTGAACTCTGCAACTTTTAAGAGCTGAAAACAATTATAAATGATCAGTTCAGTTAAGGGTCTAGTTAAATAATTGAGCTCAGTTGGAATGAAACCCAGCAGACAGTGGGTTCTCTGGACCAGAATTGGGAAACGCTGCCCTAAAGCAATCGCCAGCAACTCTTACCATATAAGTCATTGTGATTTGGTTTTATAAAGGGACCGGTTGGTGACGGTTCATTCAGGGGTTTCTGTATTGTTGTCTTCTACAATGAATTAAATATCGCTATCGCTGTGTTGTGAACAAGTTAATAAGGACTGGAATTAGTTTGCCCCATGCAGTAACAACAATACTAAATACCCGCAACGAACAATCTGTGGAGTTATTTAATGTCAAATCCTCCTTTATTTAGTGCAAATGCGATGTGCATCCAAACCTCCTCAAGTAAATGCAGAGCCAACGTGTATTCTATTGAGTTAAAACATGAACAGACACACAATTTGAATAAAAAAGTACAAACAAGCAATTCGTTTTCCTACACTTTTTACACTGAATGAATGAATGCGTTGAACAGTGGCTAGGATATACGATCAATTCGCTTACCTGTTTTGAACCAAACAACGTGCGTTCGGAGTTTCTTTCTAATGCAGTGGTATTGTTCCTTAAGGAGTGTAACGTCCATCTCGGTTGCTTGCTTATCGCTGTGTGTCCCGTCTTTATTTGAAGTATGACTCACTCCTGTTGTTGCGCCGTCACATTCACCTGCCTTCACCATCTGTGCCAGTAAAGGCGCCAGACTTATACAGCAGCCTCGCTCCTTTCTTTGCATTTGACACGTAATAATCGTTTTTTGACAGTGTGTCATCCACCTGTTGCATATAGAAACGCCGAACTCTGACTGACACTGAAACGGTCATCTGAACTTAGGCTAGAATTATGATTTGGAGCAACACTGCTGTGCAAAGGATAAAGTATTGGCTGCTTGCTCCTTCATAACCAATGAAAGAGCGCCTGATTTAAAAAGCATGGTACAGATTTGCAGTGACGCGTTTAGACAAACACTGGGCAGTGGTGCGATTCAGAAAGATTTATGACACTAGTGGTGGAATAGATGGTTAGAGACAGGTGGCTTTGTACAGCAGGTGAAGGTGAGACCATTGCTTAATTCGAGCCGGATCCTGCCGGAACAGGATCTGGCACCTCTCAGATTTGACTTTTTTCGTTCCGGCACCTAATTTGCTAGGATCCGGTACCTCTCGCGGCATGATTTATTATTTTTTCCACTGTTTGCACTGTAAACATTCTAATAAAAGCGAACAAGTTTAAAGTTGCCTCTGCCTCCTCGTTATTTCTCCCGACCCCGTAAAAGCGCATCCTATCCTGCCACACCGATTCCAGACCTGCTCTCTTATTTATACATAGAGGTTATGGGGCGGGCCGGCGAGGTAAGTAGCTGATCTTGAAACAGTGGTGGTCAGCTAGCGAGAGGTCCCTCACGTAGCCTACCGGCTGGTCGGTGCTGAATTTGAAACGTGTCGTGGGAAAGGAAAGACACATCAAAAATGAGGGGGAAACTGCTCCTAATGGCGATGCCTTAATTCCGCCAGCAGCATCACCACCGGCACGTCCTCCACTATATAGTAGGCCACTAGTGAGTCAGACTCGGCGGGAGAGGGGGACGGGGTCGGGGAGGACTAGTGATGGGCAGTTCGATTATTTTTAGTGACTCGATTAATTTCGTTCATTTGATTCTCTGATTCAATGACACAAAACCAATCAATGTAGACCGCATTAAGATTGTTTATGTAGGTTTATTTGAACCGGAAAGAACGAGTCGTTCTGCACGAACTGCACATCACAAAAGCTAGGGGGAATCTATAATTGGTTGACTGGGTTCATAAACATTAAATTAAATATAGTTTGACAAAAAAAAATAATGATTAGAATACTGGCGATAACATAACAGTTTGAACCATTAGCATTGTTTAGCCATCAGTATCAATCTAATTTAATTTAATCTTTAAAAAAATAAAAATAGTCAATTGCATTTCTTACGTTTTTTTTTCTATACATTTGGAGTCACCCATTGTTTTTTACAACAACAAAAAAGAGAGGCTCGAACGAGTGGTATTTGTGGAAGTAATCTGTGGTATTTATTCAGCACATAGCAAAACGCTGTTTGCCCTGTTCCTCTTCTATCCAGTAAACCTTTGGGATTAGTCATGTGATCAATCACACGTTGAAGCACACCCATAATCGTAACATGTACATTTTATATAAACAAAGTTTAAATGTGTATATATTTAGTATTTTTTAGTGTTTAACACAGTAAAATAACATTTAGATAATGTATATTTAAATGTGCGTGTAAAATATAATAGACGTTTAAGAACGTCATCCATTAGAATGTGCAATATCCTCCTAAAAGGTCGTTGTATCGTAGTTGATACTACGTGTCACCTTGTAGACTAAGGTGAATCGCAGTCATTATTAAATTATAAAATATTTAACCTTAGTTGTAAATTGTCATGTATAAAACACATTAATTCCTCAAGGTCAAATATGTAATCACAAGTTATATAATTAAGCCTTGGGTACAATAACGTTACAATACCAGTAGATGTTTGTATTTATTTATTTTGAAAATGAGGTGTATATCTCACTAATAATAATTATTATTATTAATATTATTTAGTAATTTGGCTGACTTTACTCAAGATGACTTAGAAGTATTAATCATAATTTGTGCAAAATAGTTAACTGTAGATATGATTAATTTTGTATGTGTATAAAAAAATAACAAACACACATGGGCTACAACTAGTAGTGATTCATTTTATTATTTATTTGTTTGGCAGACTTACACAAGGTTACGTACATAGTAAACTAAGAAGAACTGTAAGAAAAATAAAAAAATAAAATGACGGTGCACAAACCAGTAATCTGAGTTTCTGACAACGTGAAGCAGCACTCTAGAAAGTACACACCGATCATAGATATATAGCTATGGTCTGGAGGATGTAACTGACGCCATTTTGGCTCACACGGAGTTCTTATCAAGCACTAAGTAAGCGGGAATTTGGATCCAACATGGCACATACGGTCTTCAGTTTCATAACACTCAATGAGTTGAGAGACAACCCGGTTTCCTTGTTACAGCGAACAAATCAGCCAGACTCGAGAGGTAAGGAATCATTTCATGACTTTTGATAGGCTGGTAACTCGACTCCTGCGCCACGCAGCTTGTTCATAGGATGAATCAAAAGAACCGATTCAATGGGGACTCTGATCCGATTCTCATCGTTCACCTTCGTGAGTCGTTCAAAAAGAACGATTCGTTCGCGAACTACACATCACCAGGGAGGACAGTGCATCCACCGACAAACTGCCCGGAGCAGGTGCAGTTTGGACAGAGGCTCAGTTCAAGAAAAAGCAAACGTATAACCCCTGGCTTGTCATGCAAAATTCAAAGCTGGGCTGTACAACATGCAAAAAGGTAGGGAGCTTGGGTCCGGAAAAGACTGGAGGGATGAAACTAGCAAAAGAGTGGGTGGAATATACAGTAACATCCTCTGCCTCTGACGTAAAAAAATAACAAAGAGCCCTCAGAAAAAAAGGTTTTTGAACATGCCCGAACCAAGACCCATTTAGCGACAGCAAGCATTGTAGCCAAGGCTAAATATGACACCTTAACACAGGTCATATTTACATTGTCTGGCTACATTGTGATTGTCACTTTTTCTCATGCGTTCCGGTACCTCAGAGCTCACCGGAACACCCCCCTCTCGCGCTCACTATGTGTTCCGGCACCTCCCGATTTACAAATTAAGCACTGGGTGAGACCCAATAAACTTTCCATGCAATGTCAAATGGAGAATGGATTATACAAGTCATTGATGTACATATATCACATATAACGCAGGGACCGTGGCGTGGTCATCTCTAGCGCCTCCCACTGGTAATATTATTATTATTATTATTATTATTATTATTATTATTATTATTATTATTATTACTATTTATTTCTTAGCAGACGCCCTTATCCAGGGCGACATACAATTGTTACAAATTGTCACTTTTTTTTTTTTTTACAAAATATTACCCATTTATACAGTTGGGTTTTTACTGGAGCAATCTAGGTAAAGTACCTTGCTCAAGCGTACAGCAACAGTGTCCCTACCTGGGACTGAACCCACGACCCTCCGGTCAAGAGTCCACAGCCCTAGCCACTACTCCACACTGCTGCCCTATATACTACATTATTATTATTGAGCCGCCTAAGATACCGGCCCTCTAAGCCCGATCACTGCTAAGAAATCTCTATGCTTATCTAAGTGACAGTAAAAACAACCTACAGTATTACACTGAACATTGCATCTTAAAACTGCAGTGGCCCACATCTCCTGTTCAGTTAATAAGCTAGTATGACTGTTGACTACATTCTTCCCTAGTTGAATGTTCTGTGCTCTTGCCATACTGGGAAAAATAAAGCTCCCACTTACACACCTTACTTTCAGTACGTTTCACTTTCTAGGTCATTTCACCTTCAGGGTCAAAGCATGTCACTGGCTGCAAAGCATGTCCACAATTAGGGGAGGCAAGCAGCCGGTAGGAAAGAACACATTTTGTTCGTAAGCCAATGCACCTGCTTGCTGTCTTGATACATTGCTAAGCCAGATAGCAGCCTCAGAAGGGACAGTTAAAAAGTCCAGTACTGTGCATTGACCTAATAAAACACTAGTGGAACTGGTCCCCTTCTGCAGAGCACACGATATGTTTTAACTTGACATTGCATGTTATGAATCTCTAAGACTAGCCCTAATCTAAACAGCACATGCATCTCAGATATCCAGGTTGCAGCTTTGCAAACACTGGGGAGCAGTACTTTATTTAGACACAGTATTTGCACAGGGCTTACATTCTGTAACCTTTACTTTCAATCATTTACTGCTCACCTTTTCATGGATTGCTTGATTTCCCACAGGAAAAAACAACTTTTATTGCATCTTCACTATCAATGCACAGCAATTTCATTTACAAAGCCAGCGCCCCAGTGCAAATGTGTGTTGACATTGCGTTAGAGTGTTTAGCAAAAGGGAGTCACCTTTCCCAGCCAACATTGTTCATTTACTTTCCTGCTACACTGGCCACGTCAGACTACCCACATCTGGTTTACTGAGTCGTGAACACAGTAACAATTCACACTTACCTCAGTTGCACCTGGAGCAAATCTAAGACAGTTAGCAAGCAATCAGCCTAGTAATGTTAGCCTAACAAGCAGCTTAACCTGTAAAGGGTTCTAAACAACAGCAGCAAGATCAACAAACAATACCTTGATAGCACAGAAGAGTCTAAACACAGCTAGAATTAAAATAGCTTCACTAATACTCCGACTACCCACAGCTGGTTTACTAAGGTAACTGATATAGGGAGTTTGTGAACAGTGACCCAGTAGTCATTCACACTGGTCTCAGTTGCACCTAGAACAAGCAAGCAATTAGCCTTAAACTCAGCTTATCTTATATACAGGATGATTTTGCACTAAAGTTTGGTTTGCACACTGCATAAATGCATCAGAAATAGAGTTCTCACCACTGAAGTACCAAAAGGACATCCACATCGAATTCAAAGGAGGTGGTTACGAATGATTGTAACCGGGTGGCAGGGGACAAGGTCCTGGACTCTGGACCTTGAAAATTGTTGTTGTTGTGTGTGGCTTGGTCTGTTTTAAGCTTGATTTATGTACATGTATTACTTTATGTATTATTTTAATACAGTCTGTGCAGACCTGTCTCCAACCAGGTCTACAAATATAGTATTTAGATACAGTGGCCTGGTTGGTTCAGTCTGTCGTCGGTTCCAGTCCTGTGTGTGTGTTTAATAAAAAGAGCATTGATTTGTTTTACACGCTGTTTCCTCCTAATTTCTTCTGTTGCCACTACAATATTATATATATATATATATATATATATATATATATATATATATATATATATATATAATTGTTAGGGTTTTGAACACAGCTTCCCAACACTGGTCCTGTGTTCTCAATTACTTAACATTTTATAAGGAACTTGAAATCTGCAACTTTTTAGGAGCTGAGAACAATATCCCGGACGTGTGGGCCTCAAGTGTGGACCTAGTGTGGGAGCAGACTGGTGCACGCTTGGGAACAGGTCCGGTCTATTGAGGGTAAGGATTTTGACGGCATTGGGACGCTGGTATATTCCCATTTCGTGGTAGAGGGGCATGTGCTTTATAGAGTAAACCCAGCCCCAGGCACAGGACAGCCTGTCAAACAGTTGATGGTTCCCCCGTCCTGTCGACTAGAGGTCATGAGGCTGGCGCATGACGTCCCCTTTGCAGGACATCTTGGCGTGGACAAGACGAGGGACCGAATACTGGCTCGATTTTACTGGGCAGGGCTCTACACCGAAGTGGCAAAATATGTAGCTAGCTGCCCAGAATGTCAGAGAGTAGCACCGGGTCGAGTGCGCCCCGCCCCTCTGGTCCCACTGCCTATTATCTCCACTCCCTTTGAACGCGTTGCAATGGACATAGTTGGGCCAGTGCTGCCTTCTGATTCTGGGTACACGCACATATTAGTGATGGTGGATTATGCAACGCGGTACCCGGAAGCAGTTCCATTGCGGTCCACTAGCGCCACTGCAATTGCGAAGGAGTTAAGTCAGATTATGGCTAGGGTAGGGATCCCAAAAGAAATATTGACTGATCATGGAACAAACTTCTTGTCGAAAACGCTACAGCAGGTGTACAAAATTCTAAAACTACGTCCCATTAGGACATCCGTTTATCATCCCCAAACGGATGGGCTGGTGGAACGTTTTAACCAAACACTGAAGCAAATGTTGAAACGGTTTGTGAGTCAGGAGCAGAAACATTGGGCTACCCTTCTTCCTTATCTCCTCTTCGCGGTGAGAGAGGTGCCTCAGAGCTCAACGGGATTTTCCCCCTTTGAGCTATTATATGGCCGGCAGCCACGGGGCATCCTCGACCTGTTGAGAGAAGGTTGGGAAGAGCACAAGGGCTCCTCTAAAAATGTAGTGCAGCATGTGCTCCTACTGTGTGATCGCCTTGATTTAATTGGTCGACTGGCTCAGGACAATCTCAGATCGGCTCAACATCAGCAACAGCGGCATTACAATACCAATGCACGAATTCGAACCTTTCGGCCAGGAGATAAAGTAATGCTGCTTCTTCCGTCATTGGAATCGAAACTGTGTGCTAAATGGCAGGGGCCATATGAGGTGATACGGGCCATAGGATTAGTGAATTATGAAATTAGACAGCCCGATCGCCGAAATAAAACAGAAATCTATCATGTCAATTTGTTAAAGCCCTGGAAGGCAAGGGAGGTCTTATTCATAGCCCCAGGCGAGATGGAGGATGACTTAGGACCCCTAGCCCCAGCCAGATTTCAATGGGGAAACAGTTACTTCCGGATCAGCAAGTAGAATTGCGTAAGTTGATTGGGAAATTTGGGGATGTGTTTTCTGACGTGCCCGGCAGGACTAACCTTACCAAATATGCTGTTATTACTCCACCAGGGGTCACTGTTCGGGAGAGGCCCTACCGGATCCCAAAAAGCCGGCGGAGTGGCGTTCAGAACGAGGTGAGGGCGATGCTTGAACTTGGGGTCATTGAGCCTTCCAGAAGCGAGTGGTGCAGTCATATTGTTATAGTGGCCAAGAAGGACGGCACTAATCGCTTCTGTGTCGATTTTCGAAAGGTCAGTGCTATCGCCAAGTTCGACGCCTACCCCATGCCTCGGATTGACGAACTCCTCGACCGACTGGGGACGGCCGGGTTTATCTCAACTTTGGACCTGACGAAGGGATATTGGCAGATCCCTTTAACCCGTGATTCATGTGAAAAAATGGCATTTTCAACTCCGGATGGTCTGTTCCATTTTAAAACCATGCCGTTTGGGCTACATGGTGCACCCACCACCTTTCAGAGATTGATGGACGAGGTGTTACATCCCCATCGTGAGTATGCAGCAGCTTATATTGACGATGTGGTGATATATAGCTCCACCTGGAGAGAGCATGTAATTCGACTTACAGCCGTCCTTCAGTCTCTAAGGGCTGCCCGGCTGACAACCAACCTAAAAAAATGTACGTTTGCGAAATCTGAAACTCAGTACTTAGGATTTATCATGGGAAACGGACAGGTGAAATCCGTAGCCACCAAAGTCCAGGCTTTGGTGGACGCGGCGGTCCCCAAAACTAAATCCTAGGTGAGGTCACTGTTAGGATTGGCCGGTTATTACCGCCGCTTTATCCCCGAGTATGCCACCGTGGTCGATCCTCTGGTGAACCTCACTAAGAAAAGTGCGCCAAATTTAGTCAAGTGGTCAGAAGAGTGTCAGGGAGCGTTTGAGACCATTAAGCGCAAACTGTGCCAGGCTTCTGCGCTAATATTACCAGACTTTAGCAAGAGATTCTTCCTCCATACTGATGCGTCAGAGGTTGGTTTGGGGGCGGTCTTGTCCCAGAGGGTTAACGGGGTGGAGCACCCCATTCTTTACATCAGCAAAAAAATGCTTCCTAGGGAGCGCAATTACTCGGTTGTAGAGAAGGAGTGCTTGGCCACTAAATGGGCGACTCACTCCCTCAGATATTACTTACTGGGACATTCATTTGATCTAGTCACGGACCACGCACCACTCAGATGGTTAAGCACTCTGAAGGATAGCAATGCCCGGATAACTCGGTGGTATTTGGCATTGTAGACTTACATGTATCGTATGGTACATCGTGCAGGGAAAGATCACCAAAATGTGGATTATTTTTCCCGGGAGGGGGGAGTAATGGCGTTGGTAGGTTTGGCCAAGTGTTCCTTCGGCTCCACTCTGAGCGGTGGGATATGTGACAAAGAGAGAGTGAATTCTTGTTTTAGATCTCCCTTCCGACCGGTGAGGGCACTGGGGAGGAGGAGCAGGAGGAGCCGCAGTGTGCAACGTCACAGACCTGGTCGGGAAGCGCGGTGGCAATCACGCATTGGCTGACGGCGGTTGCCCTCGCTTACCAATGGGGACGGGACGGGGTGTACAAAAGGGGGCGTGGCCCGGGGTTCTGTTCCTTCTGGCAAGGTACCGTGCGTGTGTGGGAGAGAGAGAGAGGGAGAGAGAAAGCAAGCAAACAAACAGACAGAGAAACAGAGGAAGGGAGTTGGGAGATGGTTCGTCTTTTCGTTGGTGGATTACTGTGCTAACCCTTCCACTCTTTTGTATCTAGAGCACTAACGGGACGCTCCGGGATTCCGTCGGAGGAGCGACAAACCCGGAAGTGCTGGATTTTATTACCCCGCGTGTTTTCCTGGATCGTACAAAAGGAAGGCGTTTTGTTTTGTTGTTTGTTTATTTTGGGACTGCAACCCCCGTTTTTCATTACGTTGTCGGGTTACACATTGTTGTGTACCCCGGCTTCCCTATTGTTTATTATTATTATTATTATTATTATTATTTTGAGTGCGTGCTGGCAAAGCAATAAAAACCCAGACGCTAAATTAAAAGGACTGGAGTCGATTGTTTTACACCACACTACGCTCATCCTGTCACAGTTGCACATGCTTCTTTATCGACGTGATGTGAAGGGTGAGAGCAGGAGGATAAGGTCACCTTGGCCTATGTGGCCTATCTCTCTCTGTCTATCTATTCAATTATATATTCAGGGATACCAAGATTTTTAGGGGTAGCCCAGCACTCGTGGGAGAGACTGTTCATTAACTTCTCTTGCATATTTTGTAAAGATGAGACCGTTTTCTATTCAGGGATACCAAGATATTTAGTGAGCAAGTAGTCTGAGTGAAGTTATCCAGCAATAAACTCCCCATGTTTAGAGCCACAACCACACCTTCCCCAGTGTACAAGCTCTGCCCTGTCACAATACGTATGTATAGAATGGCTGTTTTGTGCAAGTTTTGTGCAAATGTCACTCAACCATTGTCACAAGGCTGGCTGAGTGGTGACACGTCAGACCCGGAAGAAACAGACAGACAGAGACAGCGAGGTTGGTGAAGCTGAGCATTTGGTTGTGCTCAGCATTTAATAAACAAAACAAGAGAACACAAAAAACAGGACACGGCACTTACGCCAAAATAAATATATAAACAAAACGCACTAACACACAAAACAAGCGGATGAACGTTTAAACAAGTACCGTGCTGGCACTTCCAGCACGCTGTAGCAATTGTTATTCTTTACTTTAGCTTTTATTTCTCCTTCTCTCTCACCCGTTCTCCACTCACGAACACCCAACCCCGAGTGAATGAAATATCCATCTATTTATACTGTTGTGCCTGGATTCAATTACTAATTAATTATTCACTTGAATCCCAACACGTGAATTAATTATGTGCAACCTCGTGCGCGCATATTACTTACTTTAAATGCATGTGCGGTGATGTGCAATCCCGTGCCTAAATACAATTATACATTTTTAAATACACGTGAAACACAGACCCGTTTATATCCCGTGTACCAATCTCTATACACCAACATTAACACAGCACACGCAACATACAACACAGAAATGCACACAGGGGCAGAGCACATTGCCACAACCATGTTCAACCATCCATAAGGGGGCTGTGTGGTCCAGTGGTTAAAGAAAAGGACTTTTAACCAGGAGGTCCCCAGTTCAAATTCCACCTCAGCCACTGACTCATTGTGTGACCCTGAGCAAGTCACTTAGCCTCCTTGTGCTCCGTCTTTCAGGTGAGACGTAATTGTAAGTGACTCTGCAGCTGATGCATTAGTCTCTGTAAGTCGCCTTGGATAAAGGCGTCTGCTAAATAAACAAATAATAATAATAACCATGTAACCCAGTGCCATTTAAAGATAAGAACCGTTTGTTAGGAGCCAGTGTATTTGTTTAACTAGGTCAGCAGCGTGTTTGCTAATAGAATTTGTTAGCTTATAATGAAGTTGGCAAAGCCATTTTACATAAGCGCTTGTCCAGATATTGAAAAGCATGTCTGAGATTTTGACCGTGTTTTGATTTATCCTCAGTTATATCGTTTTCACACTGGCTTTTAACAGGGATATACAGAGTGGGAAGCAAGTTCACCTAACAATAGCATAACACAGATGAAGGATTGTAGGAAACGTTACAAGCTGATAGGCTCATGTGCATACAGCTGCACTTAGACAAACATTGTTAGTTGAATGATGATTTAATCTAATGAAGTCATCATCAAATGAGTTGATATAATGAATGCCACACATTTCTGCACTGAGGTTTCACTTTACATTTATATTACGCGTCTGGGCTGGCACCCACAGGGAATGCTGCTTTGTCTTTACACTCCCGCAGGGTGAGGAAGACATCGTCTAGGGCTAGTCACTGACCAGGCGTCCCGGTGAAACCTTCCCAGGCTGCACCAGTCTTGTTCAGAATGCATTCTGACCATCTCTGGATTTATCACAGCTTCTGGACGACTTGCACGATTGGGAGGAGTCTTTAACCACTCTTCTCATCAGATCAGTTTCAGCTGCTTATAACTCCATCCAGCAATGCTTTACAGGGTTCAGAACATATGCTGTTCCCACTTCAGTATTGAAACTAACATCATGAATTGCTTACTACGCTCTGTCTATCTATCTATCTATCTGTCTATCTGTCTGTCTGTCTGTCTGTCTGTCTGTCTGTCTGTCTGTCTATCTATCTATCTATCTATCTATCTTATTTTTTTGGGATGTTAAATGATAAAAAATCTTTTATTTCAGGATGTTTTAGACAAAAGCCCTTCTTCAGCTGGGTAGAACAAAAAGTAAACACAGTGCAGTAAACTTGTTATTTTTCAAGAATATATATATATATATATATATATATATATATATATATATATATATATATATATATATATATATACAGACGTGCTCAAATTTGTTGGTACCCCTCCACAAAAAATGAAGAATGCACAATTTTCTCTGAAATAACTTGAAACTGACAAAAGTAATTGGCATCCACCATTGTTTATTCCATATTTAATAGAAATCAGACTTTGCTTTTGATTTTTTATTCAACATAATATTGTAAATAATAAAACAAATGAAAATGGCATGGACAAAAATGATGGGACCCCTAACCTAATATTTTGTTGCACAACCTTTAGAGGCAATTACTGCAATCAAACGTTTTCTGTAGCTCTCAATGAGACTTCTGCACCTGTTAACAGGTAGTTTGGCCCACTCTTCCTGAGCAAACTGCTCCAGCTGTCTCAGGTTTGATGGGTGCCTTCTCCAGACTGCAAGTTTCAGCTCTTTCCATAGATGTTCGATAGGATTCAGATCAGGACTCATAAAAGGCCGCTTCAGAATAGTCCAATGTTTTGTTCTTATCCATTCTTTGGTGCATTTAGCAGTGTGTTTTGAGTCATTATCCTGTTGGAGGACCCATGACCTGCGACTGAGACAGAGCTTTCTGACACTGGGCAGTACGTTTCGCTCCAGAATGCCTTGATAGTCTTGAGATTTCATTGTGCCCTGCACAGATTCAAGGCACCCTGTGCCAGGCGCAGCAAAGCAGCCCCAAAACATAACCGAGCCTCCTCCATGTTTCACTGTAGGTATGGTGTTGTTTTCTTTGAAAGCTTCATTTTTTCGTCTGTGAACATAGAGCTGATGTGACTTGCCAAAAAGCTCCAGTTTTGACTCATCTGTCCAAAGGACATTCTCCCAGAAGGATTGTGGCTTGTCAATATGCATTTTAGCAAATTCCAGTTTGGCTTTTTTGTTTTTCTTTCAAAAGTGGAGTCCTCCTGGGTCTCCTTCCATGGAGCCCACTTTCCCTCAAAAAGCGACGGATGGTGCGATCAGAAACTGACGTACCTTCACCTTGGAGTTCAGCTTGTATCTCTTTGGCAGTTATCCTTGGTTCTTTTTCAACCATTCGCACTATCCTTCTGTTCAATCTGGGGTCGATTTTCCTCTTGCGGCCGCACCCAGGGAGGTTGGCTACAGTTCCATGGACCTTAAACTTCTTAATAATATTTGCAACTGTTGTCATAGGAACATCAAGCTGCTTGGAGATGGTCTTGTAGCCTTTACCTTTACCATGCTTGTCTATTATTTTCTTTCTGATCTCCTCAGACAACTCTCTCCTTTGCTTTCTCTGGTCCATGTTCAGTGTGGTGCACACAATGATACCAAACAGCACAGTGACTACTTTTCTCCATTTAAATAGGCTGAATGACTGATTACAAGATTGGAGACATGTGTGATACTAATTAAAGAAACGAATTAGTTTGAAATATCACTATAATCCAATTATTTATTATCTTTTCTAAGGGGTACCAACAAATGTGTCCAGGCCATTTTAGAATATCTTTGTAGAATAAGCAATAATTCATCTCTTTTCACAGCTTCTTTGCTTTATTCTATGACATACCAAAGGCATGCAAGTATACATGATAAAATAGCTTTTAATTTCATCACTTTTCAGGAGGAATGAAGCATTATTTCAATGAGCTGTAAGGGTACCAACAAATTTGAGCACGTCTGTATATATATATATATATATATATATATACACACACAAAGTGATGTGTAAACCAATATGCTAACATAACATTATTCCACAGGTTCCATTTGACTCTATGAAGCAAAATTAATTAATTCTATAGGGTGATGCAAAACCTTTGACCATAGCTGTGTGTGTATATATATATATATATATAATTATAGATTTAAATGGTGTAATAAACTTGCATGACACTTTTGGGCAAAGCTCAGTTGTAAGCCGTGCTCTGTCTGAATACCTGCTGTATGTAGTTTGCTGTGGTTCTCTTTGTTGACAGGCTCTGGGATGAACTTAATGGACATCTCTAAGAAGGAGTGGGCACAGCACTGCCTGGGAGCCGTGGCACCTGGGCTGGGAGGGAAACTGGGGACCCCAGGTGAGCAACAAAAACGAAATCTCATTCACACCGAATATACGCGTAAGAAAATACACTAGAAACTGCACACACTGGAAGTGTGTTCCGAAACAATGCAAAAACAGGATGCATGCTGTATTTGGTGTGAGTGGATTGTGTGCTGGATAAAATGTGTTGGATTTTTCCATTAAATTACTGTGAACATGCCCTTTTAAGATGAATGTTCAGGGACTCATTTTTAATCCTAATTGGTTTCCCCTCTAGGGTTCTGTGTCGTCATACTATGTCCAGCGCTATGGCTTCTCACCAGACTGTAAAGTAATAGCTTTCACAGGGGACAACCCAGGTAAGTATCCAGCCATGTCTTAATGGGTTTAGAGCCCCCCCTTGTGGTTTCCAGTGATACTTCAACAAGTACATTAATTAAAACAACTTATAAATGCTTGATTTTTAGAGATTCATTTTCTATACCTGAATTGTTTGGGGGGGGGGGGGTTCTTTTAAAACACTATAACAGCAGACAGTTGCGGGGGAATGCAGGCAGCTTGATTGGCGACTGGAGAGAGCTGGTTTGTATTGAACTTTTCTTGTCCTGTTTTGCCCAGGGTCCTTGGCAGGGATGAGACTCCAGGAAGGAGACATTGCAGTGAGTAAACACTGCCGATGAATTAATAAAGGGTCCTGTTTGGTTATTGCTCTTTCCATGCTAGATACACAGATGACTCCGGGATCGCTATCACAGAATGCAGGGATGGAAATAAGACTCCTATTGTACAGCATTTTCACCATTTGGCTCAAAACAGACAAGGATCTGGGTCTCCCAGTGCCTCCCCGTGGTGTGCCATGTGAGTCATACAGCCAGGGGAGTGCAGGTTCACGTCCTGGCTGTGCTGGGGATTCCAGAGGGAGAGTTGCATTGGCTCTGGCATTTCTTTGGGTTAGGAAGGCAAAACCGGCAGGGACTGTTTCTCCTCATTGCGCCACAGCGGACTCCACTGGCCAGACGTGTAGTCAGCTTAGGCGGATACCTTCAGGGCTGACCTTTACCCTCCAGGGACTGGGAGCTCGCTGACATCTACTCTCGAGTTCCTGGGTGTAGAAGAGGAAGCTGGCATGGTCGTGGGATCGGAGGACGCCCACTGACCCTTCAGTTCTCCTGAGCTGTGTGGGGAATTGCTGCAGTGAAGAGAAAGAAATCAAATAATAGTAATAATGGGACATTCCAAACTGAGGAGAAAATCAGGGGTAAAACAAAAAAAGAAATGTGACTGTTTGGCTTCTAGAATGCCCAAATGGAAAGCAGGTTTCAATAGCCAAGGAAGATTCTTTTTTTTTTCTTTACCAGCGGTTAATAAGGTAACTGTAACTGGGGAGTTTTGAAAATTGTGGGACTCTGCAACTTTAGATTTTGTGTATATTAAAGTTTAAGCAGATACATTTTGTGAGTACTGCAACAATGAAATGTTGGATGATTATTTAAAACAACTGAACTATATTGTATGTTTAATTCCAGTCTTGTAAAAATACAGTTGACTCTGTGGTGGTGTGTGGACCGCTGTATATGGCTATCACGTGCATGTTTGCTAAGGGATGCTGTGTTTCTGTTGAAATAGATCAATTTTGGTACCAGTGACACAGTCTTCCTATGGATTCAGGACCCCAGACCCACAGCGGAAGGACATATCTTTTGCAATCCAGTTCATAGCCAGTCCTACATGGCACTTATATGGTAATGCTTATTTAAAACCCTCTCCTTTGGAAGAATGACATTCCATTATATTATAATGAAATACAATGCACAATAACAGATAAAACACATTAAATGGTTGTCTGAGTCATTCAAATGGAAACAGTATGAACTCAGGTAGGGTGTTGCAGCTCTCACCACTCTCTAGGTGTGTGTACACTTACAACCCGGACCTGCGCTGGCTTAGGGTCAATCAGATTAAAAGATTCTTATCATCTGAGTCATCCGTTTACACTTGAGCACAGAGCTAGCCTGGCTCTGGCCCCATATGTGCCGCATTGCCCCTGAACTGTAGTCATATTGACCACCCCTTGCATGAAAACATTTCCCCTCCCCAAAGCACAGAGGCGGAAGTGTTTAAATCTACAGCAAGCCTGTGTTTGTGTCACTTGTGTGTTTCTGCTTCAAGGTGGTTGTTCTGTGCTCGTTAAGATTCTCTGACACCGTGTCTGTTGATTCTAGTTTTAAAAATGGCTCCCTTACCAGAGAGAGAATCAGGGAGGAATGTGCAGGAGGATCATGGGAAGAGTTTTCAAAAGCTCTGAAGGCCACACCTATTGGGAATATCGACAACATAGGTAAAGACATGTGTGCTAAATGTGTCTCGTGTGTCTTTATGAACAAGCAGGCCAATGGTGTGTGTGGAGCTCCAGCCTGCTTAGCTGATTGTATGCTTCCTTTAGCTCACCTGGTGCAGTTTTAGCCTTG
The DNA here is from genome assembly GCF_902713425.1 of Acipenser ruthenus. Taxonomy (NCBI): domain Eukaryota; kingdom Metazoa; phylum Chordata; class Actinopteri; order Acipenseriformes; family Acipenseridae; genus Acipenser; species Acipenser ruthenus. The sequence continues at coordinate 93,654,342 of NC_081191.1, read as the reverse complement.
GTTCATTCAAGGGGATCTTAGCCTTATTATCTAAAAAGTTTTGGCAATTTAGTTCTGCACTGTGGTGTTACAGGTAAAGGTGTCTAGAGCACTAAAGCTACAGCACTGTGTGCCAAAACGTGCTTAATTAAGACTGACAGCATTGGAATGCCCCCTGAATTTTGGTTTTCTTAAATTGTCAAGTGTTTTACTTTCAGAATTTAAATTAAAATTATATTTTTTATTTTTATTTGTTAAATAAATTCCTTTAGGGGCTGATTTTTTTTCACATACTGTATATATATATATATATATATATATATATATATATATATATATATATATATATATATTTGTTCAAAAGTAGAAAAAAAAGCTGTAATTTACCAACCTAGAAATAAACACAGCATGCATTTAATTTAAGGCAGTTTAAGTCTATTTTTCAGTTTGTAACTTGAAAGGGTGTTTTCCTTTGACATTTTGACTATAGAGCTTTCTCAGTTTCTTCAATGGTGAAATTAGTTTTAGGTTGCATTCTTTTACCCCAGGGTTTGGTGTTGTCTCCACCCCTGGGAAACAGGATGAGAACAGATCCTAACAGTCATATTAAACAATAGTACCCTTTTCAGGGGGAGATTGCTCTGTTTTCTCTTAGCGCTCTCAGTCACAGGCAGAGGTGAGAGAATCATCTGTAATTAGTAAACACTTCAAAGTGCTGCATTTAGAAACACTGAAAGAAATGTAAGAAATTCAATGACAATCGTGTTTACAAGACTTTTTTTTCAAAGTCTTCAGTTCTAAAAGACTGAGACCATCAAGATGAATGCATCTTACCAGAACTCTCTTGTGTTGTTTCAGGAATTTATTTTGATGTAATGGAGATTACCCCAGCAGCTGTGGGGGTTCACAGAGTTAATGGGGAAAACGACAAGGTAAGACCAGGGATACAGTTCAACAGGTTTTTTTATGTTGTATGCAGTCAGTGTTGAGGCGCTTCAACAGTAATGAGAGTCAACACTGTCTAATGCAGGGGTGGCTAAAGTTAGCTCTTCCACTCCTGGTCTTCCAAACCTATTCTAAATTGTTTAGTTGAACCAATTAAACCTCCATCCGGACCTTGAAGTAGTTAATGATATCATTTTACCTGTCAAACCTGGAGTGGAGTGGCCCTCCAGGACCGTGGTTGAACACCCCTGATCTGGTGCATAGCTACTGTGTATTGCCAGCACTACAAAAGAAAACCAAGTAGCTGGTCACCAGATGGCGCTGGCTTTTACTTCAGCAATACAGTGTATAGCCCTGATTAGCAGGCATTACCCTCTGGTAGTTGGCAGTCGACAGACATGGTCAACTACAAAGGTAAAGCCTGATTTCCAGGGTTTAATTGCAATTAGAAACTGGTAAACAGTCAATTTATTGCCTTTTTTAAAGCTGTAACTCTCTCAATTACATGTATATTAACAGATGTTCTGATGTCCATTCATGCCACTTAGTTTCCCATGCTGTGTGGACACATGATTCTTTAACAGTTCCTTCTTTTGTAACTGTTTTCCAGTATCACAAGCATCCTCCATAATTTCCTACCCGATTATAAGGAATGCGTCCTTCTTCTTCTCCTTGTTGTTTGGCTCAGGTGGCAGGCTTCCCGGAGGAGGTTGAGGTCAGGGCTCTAATTGAGGGACAGTTCCTGGCAAAGAGAGCTCATGCTGAGAAACTGGGCTATAAAATATGTGAGTATCCTTTCTCTCTGCAGTTTACTAGTCAGTGATAAATGGTCCCTCCTCTTTTGTGGGCATCAAACACAATTATTCAGTTTAATACTGATGCTTTATTAAACTTCAATATCAGCAAACAATATGAAAAAGGCATAATTACCAATCTCGGAAACACAGAGTGTGGCAGACTTCTCTTCTTCCTCTGGTCTAACACATGGGCATTTTTGTTCCCGAAATGATTTAAAAAGACCACAAGCCACATTAATATTGTAGCGTTTTTTTCTGTCAAAATATGTATAGTAGTAACTCGACAGTACTTGCACACTTAAGTTGTACCTTCTTTCCTTTGCTGTGTTATACGAAATCCTTATGGTCACGGGTACATTCTTCTGGGGTTTTTGTGTGTAGATATTTTTTTACATTTTGCCACAATTCTATTTTAAATCCTCCGTATCTTAACTGTAATACAGTTTTAAATCCCGCTAACAAGCCTCCATTCCTGATTGTAATCTTGTTTAAAATCTCACAAGCGGAGTCTCCAATAGAAATGTAGGAATGTGCTGCCACTCAGTAGTTGGGGCGGGTTTAAAGTATTCAGAACAAATCAATGATAGATGCAAGTCAGGAAGGCGGGACATTGCCCAGCAGCACTGGGAAATGTATTTATTATTATTTTTGTATTAGGGTTTATTTTTTAATGGGAAAAGGGTAAAGTCAACGTGAATTGATGAACCATTTCCACAGTTTTTCCGGTGTTTTCCTGTGTTTATTGGCTATCCACCGATTTCATTTGTTTTGTATCGGGGGTGTTTTATCAGTTAAAACTGAAAGTCAGAAGCACTAAGTATAATAGAAACTGCTACTCCTTATTTAAATTGTATATTATCTTTATAATAAACTGTAAATAAATAACACAGAATCCAAGAATCCAGTACTATATGTCCCAGTTTCAACTGAAATGCGTATAAATATGGTAATGTAAAAACAGCAATAAAACAAAATCATAGTGTTGTAGGCTTTCTTTTCTTTTCTTTTTGAGTTTCTTAAATTTATCCTACCATAATTCACGATGACTTAAAGTATCTGGAATGTTCCCCCAATGTTTGAGAGTCAAATTGCATTATGGGAGAAATGGGAGCTATGACCTTCTATGAAATCTGAGCAGTCTAAGGCGGTCTGCTGATTGTCCTGTGAAGTCAGTGCTTTTACTTGTGCTCACTGCTAATTATTATTATTATTATTATTATTATTATTATTATTATTATTATTATTATTATTATATCCGGCTAAGCACCATTTCTAATGTCAGCACAAAGGCATGCCCTTAGGGTGCCTTGTTACACGTAAATAAGAACAACTCCTTTCTGCTGAATCTTCCCAGACAGCATGAGAATCTCCTGGCGGCTTTCTTGTTGAAAGGAATCCTGTTTTCTATCCACGTGCTCTCTCAGACGCTGTAAGGAGAACGGTGGCATGCTTATTTTCAATGCCAGTTGATTAAGAAGAAGGTTTCACTTTGATTACTGTTCCAGCCTCCTTTGTTGCAAGGCTATGGATAATTGGCACTGCTAGCCATGCTGTTATCTTCAGTTGCATGTGTGAATCAGTCTGTTCCATCACCCCAGAGTGGGATGACTCTCATTGCCCTTACCCTGACGGAGAGATTCCTACATCTTCGGAGAGCGGAGTTATTGATGGTCTCTGTCATAGCAGGAGGCTAATGATCCTGACCTCAAAACTGCAGCAAGAAACAGGACTTCAAAAGTAGAGCATCCAGTATAAGCTTATTGTTTCAGCTGTGTTACTGAAGTGATTGTAGGGTCTGCAGTGAAACACATTGCTCCCTGCAGTATAGATTTGTTTAACATAAAAAAAAATAATTTAGTGGTTTCAAGCCAAGCGTTGGAATGAAAAACATATTTTACTATTTACAAATATGTTACTTTTGTTGGGTGGGGGATGATGGGACAGGAAACAGGCATGATCAGGATGAACACCCACGCAATCTGGGAGAGAGAACTGGTTATTTACACAGCCACTTTGTTAAAGGGGGCTGCTTTTGCTGGGTTTAGCAAAAGCAATCATTCTTTGATAATGTACAGGTAGATAGCTGTGTGTACCAAACCCAGTAGCGTCCAGCGTCTGCATGTTGTGATCTACCCAGCTTCCTCATGCAAAAGATTGAGAATGAACCCCTTTCACACTGACACAGCCCTGGAACCAATGGCTTTATTGATCAGACACTAATTAGATGAAATTAAAAAAGAAATAAAATAAATCTTTTGAAATTAACATTTTATTAGACTGGGTTGCGTGCTGGTAAAGTCGATTTCCAGGTATTCATTCCTTAATTACGTTCTTACTTTAATTAGCCAAAAAAGATAAAACAGATGCAATAACTCAGGAATTACAGCTTTGTGTGCAGGATTGCAGAACATTTCAGAAAAAACATTCTGGTTTGCATCTTTAAAACTGCTTTTGGATCGCTTTCTGCCAATGCTTCTCTCTCAGTCCACTTTAACAAATAGATAGGACTTTTCTCTGTATACTGCTGATTAAATTTGAACCCCACATGCTTTGGTGTGTTCTTTGTACATTGTAATTGTTTTTTTTTATACATTGCAATTGTCCTTTATATTGTTTTCCAGGACCCCCTAGTTAATGAGGCCTCAGTCTCAATGGGTAAATCTCCTGGTTAAATAAATAAATGAAAAATAATAGCTTCATCATTTTTTGGTTTCCCTGCAAAACCTAGGCAATGACATCCTGCTTGTGTTTGCACCAATACCAAGAATGTTTGAAAAAACTATTTTTGCCTCTACTCATTAGCCCAAAAATAAATAAATAAATAACATAAGATAATAAAAATCTCTTAAAGGCTTGAGTGAAGGAGAGACTCTGTAATGAGGAACCCACATCACCCTGTCTTGAAAACACTTCAGTGGTGACTCTATAATGAACCCACATCACCCCATCTTGAAAACACTTCAGTGGTGACTCTATAATGAACCCACATCACCCCATCTTGAAAACACTTCAGTGGTGACTCTATAATGAACCCACATCACCCCATCTTGAAAACACTTCAGTGGTGACTCTATAATGAACCCACCACCCTGTCTTGAAAACACTTCAGTGGTGACTCTATAATGAACCCACCACCCTGTCTTGAAAACACTTCAGTGGTGACTCTATAATGAACCCACCACCCTGTCTTGAAAACACTTCAGTGGTGACTCTATAATGAACCCACATCACCCCATCTTGAAAACACTTCAGTGGTGACTCTATAATGAACCCACCACCCTGTCTTGAAAACACTTCAGTGGTGACTCTATAATGAACCCACATCAGTCCATCTTGAAAACACTGCAGTGGGTTCCGGTGTGACTCTATAATGAACCCATATTATCCCGTCTTGAAAACACTTCAGTGGGTTCCGGTGTGACTCTATAATGAACCCATATCACCCCGTCTTGAAAACACTTCAGTGGTGACTCTATAATGAACCCCCATAGAAAGATGTAGCTGATTTTAAGGGTGATTGGTCATGCTGCCAGCTGAGGGATTAATAAACAGCTGAATTGATTCCCAGTGATTTGCTTTCTGCTGTTGGGGTGCAAGACTGGGCTGAGTCTGAAACTTGAAATCAGCTACCGTCATTTGTTTATTATTATTTTCAGTCATGCGCTCACTCTTCACATCACATCCCTTCTGAAATGCTACTATTCAACTATTACCGACCTACAAGGCCACTACATGGTCATGGCTTATATTGCAGAGATGCTGGTTCTGTGTGCACAAGGTCTTGGCTTATTGGTGGAGCTCAGAGTTAGACTCTACCCAGAGCGTGTGTGCCTTCCTTCTCAACTGCAGATAGTTTACACCTTTACAGAAAATGTAAAGGTGGCAGCCCCAGTATTTAGTGATATCATTGTGTGCCTTCCACTAGAGAGTAGAAGGCGTGGGGGGGTTGAAGCTGTCCTTCCTCTTAGAATTGAATTGCCTTTTGTAAGTCCTGGGATGGAGCTGGAATTGAGATTAATGACCTTTGACAAGCTATGCCTTCTGTTGCTTTATATGAAATCTGCAGATGCAAATTTCAAGACTTCTTCCAAAGTTTTATAATGATTTAACTTTGCAGAAGTTTGGGCGTGCCTAAACTTTATTAGTCATTTAATCTGATTAAACATGTTAACTACTTTTCATAATCACATCTTTATTAGAAATGATTATGATTTATTATTGAGTTTAGAAGCAATTAACTTTGAAACTTTGTGCGTGCTATGGAGGTGAGCAATTGATATAGCTATGTTTTCTTAAAGGTGTTGTTTCTATATGGTTTAATATTAATTTAAGACTAATATAAGCTGATGAACCCTGTTTATACATTAGTTGTTCCCAGTAAAATATATAAGCATATCAACAAAAGCATCTTTTAAGGGAAAAGGTCCTGAACAATAATTACAATATTATAATCTTCTACTGCTGGGAGTTGCACGATACAGTCCCTATTGGGATCACAGCAGTAGAAAGTGACACATAGGATTGAAGGAGAGAGAAGGCATATGTCCCTGGCGGTAGAAGTATATTTTGTTATTGTACTTGCTATTGTAGTTGTTCTTGCTGGAATATAGGAAGGACAGAAGGCTAAATAATGGAAGTCTAGGGAAGGATATGCTGGGAGAGTTGGTATGCGACTGACTCAACCCTTTTGTGCATGAAAATAGCTGAAATTGCTTTATATGGGGGAAAAGGGCATCCTCATATGAAGTCGTCGTGCATTTGAGTCTTCCATATGTCTCCATGTAAAGACTAGAAGAGTTTGTTTATCCGTCCACATATTCGAGGTTGCTTTTATCTGTAGGGTCGACTCCTTAATAATTATAATAATTTATTTCTTAGCAGACGCCCTTATCCAGGGCGACTTACAAGATATCACATTATTTTTACATACAATTACCCATTTATACAGTTGGGTTTTTACTGGAGCAATCTAGGTAAAGTGCCTTGCTCAAGGGTACAGCAGCAGTGTCCCCACCGGGGATTGAACCCATGACCCTCCGGTCAAGAGTCCAGAGCCCTAACCACTACTCCACACTGCTGACTCCTTGCTGACTGACATCTGTTCCTGCTAAGTTGCTGCTGAGTTTTATGTTTTATGTTTGAAGTGTTTTTTACTCCTCATTTACTGTGTTTGATGTTGTTTGCTGTGGTGGTGTGAGCCTCGTGCCTGGTCCTCATTGTAAATGAGAATTTGTTCTCAATTGACTCAGCTGGATAAATAAAGGTTTTGATTGATTGATTGATTGATTGATTGAGGTCACCAAAATGTATTAGAACACCCCATTGCTTCTGTAGTTCAGCAGTGTGCACATGTATTAGAACACCCCATTGCTTCTGTAGTTCAGCAGTGTGCACATGTATTGAACACCCCATTGCTTCTGTAGTTCAGCAGTATGCACATGTATTAGAACACCCCATTGCTTCTGTAGTTCAGCAGTGTGCACATGTATTAGAACAGCCCATTGCTTCTATAGTTCAGCAGTGTGCACATGTATTAGAACAGCCCATTGCTTCTGTAGTTCAGCAGTATGCACATGTATTAGTACCCCCCATTGCTTCTGTAGTTCAGCAGTATGCACATGTATTAGAACACCCCATTGCTTCTGTAGTTCAGCAGTGTGCACATGTATTAGAACACCCCATTGCTTCTGTAGTTCAGCAGTGTGCACATGTATTAGAACAGCCCATTGCTTCTGTAGTTCAGCAGTGTGCACATGTATTAGAACACCCCAGTGCTTCTGTAGTTCAGCAGTGTGCACATGTATTAGAACACCCCATTGCTTGTGTAGTTGGATTTGTTGTGCATATGAAATCAAACCACTGGAACTGAAAATCTTGGAAAATTGTCAAAACAGGCAAATGAGTGATTGTCTGATTGAATTGATGACTTTAATAGGCCACACATGCAATTAATTAAAAATAGTAAGAGAAAAGGAACACATAACCACAAATGGTAAAATGCAGGAGACTTTTTAGAAGTTGTTTAAGATGCCTAATTAAAGCACAAAGCGGTCTAACATTTTGACACATGCGTGCCGATTATTACTATATCACTGATTGCTGAGCGGAAATGTAAATTCTCTCACCCAGAGGTTTTCATGCAGGTCGGTATATAAAGGATAGAAATGACAAACCCTGAGGTGTTCTAATACATGTGCACAGTTCTGTATATATAAAGAACATGTTTTACTTGAATGAGACTCGAGTACAACAAAGAAAACATCAATGTCATTTTAATTAACTTTTTTAATATGACCATTTCTTCATGCTTCTTATTGCTTGATGAAGTGGCATCCAACATCCTGAGGAGGACAGTATAATCAACTACTTGGTGGACTGTAATCATAATATCTCCATAGTGTATTGCAGCACCTTTTTGATCAATAATTAGTTTGAGCCTTGCAAACAGGTTTTGTTGTAATTAAAACCTTTACTACTGTGTGGTTGTTTCGTAGTTTTGTTTCTGAATTTACATTGGCTGTCTTTAAAATTGTCACTTGGCAACCTTTTACTGTGCTTCTGTTTTCAGATGTGCTCAGCTTTGTGGTTGAGTGACTGAAAAGGTTGCGAGGTATGCAGGTTGCAATGCGATAAGTATCACAATACATGTGGAGGTCCTGACGGGTGTCTTTATGATATGTAATAACATCAAACAATCATTTAATGATGGACTATGTTAAAAAGCAGAACAAATGATCAGACAGGGAGAGTGTGCATTCATATCAACTATAAAACACAGTCATTCGTAATTCAAGAAACAATTGGTGAGTTACATACCTCTATAACGAGTCATGTAAAGAATGGATTACGATTCATGGACACAGGATCAATTGTTAAACCTCTATTAAGGATCAAATAATGAAAGCATTAGCAGTTGACATGAAATGGGATTTCTGGTTTCAAATGTCTTTGTAGCATTTTCATAAAGCTATGCAGTTCAGTGGTATGAATGCATTGCTGTTAAATAAGTTGCTGCATACCAGTTGAGTGCTTTGCACACCTCAGTGCATAGTGGCATTATGTACCAGCTCTTGTGTTCGGATCTATTTGATTCCACAAAAGATAAAAAAACCTTCTGAGGAAGGAAGGAAATGCTATCCCTTTGGCACTGTGAGTTAGTGTATGGGCTGAGCAGTACCAGTGATATAGAATGGTACTATTCATGTATAATAGGATATTAAACAGGTGAGAAATGATCTGAAAATGTAGATTGTATAATATGACTGTATATGTAACAGGACGGAGGCTGGTCAACAATGTAGCTGGACACTCAAAAAAAGAAATCCTGCAATGCATTGTGGTTTACCTCGCCATCCCAGCAATACAAATTGAGCTTGATTGACTGGCCAGAAATTGGTCTGCACTGCTCAGATTAAATCTATTCCCACATCTAACATATTTGCTGATGTGTCAATTTCACACTTGTTATAAAGTCTGAATTAGATTGCAGCATCTTTACAGTGACCCACACCAGTGTGTACCCATCCTGTGCAAACCGGCAATAAACACAGACAACCCAAATAAGTCGACTTTAAGCATATCAGATAACTAGAAACATTTTATAAACCACACACAACCCAGAAGCATGCTGTGTACATGCTATTTATCATGTGTTGTCAAACTACACACACTGTGTCATGACATGAAGCTAATGACACACCACTTCCAGCATTTTCAAGGTGCCACTGAAGTGACCCAGAACAGGTCCATGAAATCATGGTTTCCAGTTGCACCTGAACTCCCCTCATGTCCACTGAGATTTTCCTGACAATCTTGCACACTGACTCACTGTTCCATTAATGGTGTTGACAGCCTGCAGGGTCCTCCCGAGTGTATCCCCTGGTAAAAGCACAGCTGCGTGGTGTGCAGGGTGAGTCATACAGTCAGGGGAGTGCAGGGGTCCCAGAGGGTCTCCCCTGCTAAAAGCACAGCTACGTGGTGTGCAGGGTGAGTCATACAGTCAGGGGAGTGCAGGGGTCCCAGAGGGTCTCCCCTGCTAAAAGCACAGCTGCGTGGTGTGCAGGGTGAGTCATACAGTCAGGGGAGTGCAGGGGTCCCAGAGGGTCTCCCCTGCTAAAAACACAGCTGCGTGGTGTGCGGGGTGAGTCATACAGTCAGGGGAGAGGAGGTCCTGGCTGTGCGAAATAACCAGTTTTCATAAATTGTAGGACCGAGATATACAGTGGTTTGCAGAAGTATTCACCCCCTACCAATAATGTCACATTTTGTTGAATTACAATTAATCTACGCACAGTTTTTCAAACAAACTTTTTTTATTATTCAAAGCTGTAGTGGTTAAACTGAACAGTGTTATATGAGGAGGAGGAGGTTAAATGTCAGCAAAACTTGCAAAAAAAATGTACAAAATAAAATGTACTAGTTGTATTCAGCCCCTTAAGTCAGTACTTGGTAGAAGCACCTTTTGCAGCAATTACTACTGTGAGTCTCTTTGGATAGGTCTCTACTAGCTTTGCACAGCAGGATGGTGACATTTTTGCCCATTCTTCACGGGAAAATTGCTCCAGTTCTGATAAGTTTGTTGGGGATCGTCGATGGACTGCAATCTTCAAGTCTTGCCATACATTTTCGATTGGATTCAAGTCAGGACTTTGACTGGGCCACTCAAGAACATTCATTCTCTTCTTGTTCAACCACTCCAGTGTTGCTTTGGCTTTGTGCTTCGGGTCATTGTCCTGCTGAAATGTGAATTTCCTCCCCAGTTTCAGAGTCTTGGCTGTACTTTGCACCATCCATTCTCCCCTCTATCCTGACAAGCTTCCCAGTCCCTGCTGAAGAGAAGCATCCCCATAACATGATGCTGCCACCACCATGCTTGACAGTTGGGATGGTTCAATTTTTGTCTCATCTGACCACAAAACCTTTTTCCACATGTCTGCAGTATCATCTACATGCTTTTTCACAAACTCCATACATGCTTTAAGATGAGGCTTTTTGAGTAATGGCTTCTTTCTTGCCACCTGTCCATACAGGCCAGCTTTGTGTAGGGACCGGCTTATTGTTGATGTGTGAACACTGACTCCCATCTCAGACACAGAACTTTGCAGATCTCTCAAGGTCATTGTTGGCTTCAGAGTGACATCCCGAACCAGTTTCCTGCTTGCCCTGCTGCTCAGTTTGGGAGGGCGACCTAATCTGGGTAGTGTCTGGGTGGTATGATGCATCTTCCACTTCTTTATGATGGACTTCACTGTGCTGAGAGGAATAATCAGCGCCTTTGAAATTGTCTTGTACCCTTCTCTTGCTGTGTGCCTCTCTACTACTTTATCCCTGACTTGGTCTTCATGGTTGCTTTGTTGGATCACTATGTGATTTGCAGCTTGAAAGTCTTTATATACCTGAGGGAAATTATCTACAAGTTAAACCACTTTGAATACACACAGGCTGAAACCATTTCACTAATTTTGTGACCTTTCAAACAAATAATTTGCAACTGAGCTGATTTAGGGCTGCAGTAGCAAAGGGGTTGAATACTTATGCAACTGAGATTAATCTGTTTTTCTCTGTAAATCTTACTTATTTATATTCTATATGCATTTTTTAACTTTATCAATGTGGAGTAGTTTGTGTAGATTCTACATGTAAAGTCTAATTTGAAAGCGTTGTGGAGTACGCTCAGGTGCCAACAAAATGTGAAAACTTTGCAGGGGGGTGAATACTTCTGCAAACCACTGTATGTATGTGTGTAATATATATATATATATATATATATATATATATATATATATATATATATATATATATATAAATTGTGACAACTTATAAACATATTAGTTTATAAGTTGATAGCCTAATACAGAGTGAGAGTAATATTTACCACGTCTGGGTGACTGCCAAATTAGAATGTCGCTTTTGGTTGTAAGGAAATGCAATGAGCTCATTTGCAGCTTGCTGTGATGCTGCTGTTTGTGTGTGGTCACCTTCAGGGACTTTTGCTGTCTACTTCCATATATGGTCATGTCAGCATCTTGCTGGCTTCCACAAACGTAAACTTATTGTTTAGCACACAGGAGCCGCAAAAAAGAGGTTTTACAAATGAATAATTGTAACAATGTGTTTTCACACACACACGCTACACAAAGTAAACGTTATATAGAAAATTAAGCTCATTCCAACAGGTGTAGAAGAGGAAGCTGGCTTAGTCGTGGGATCAGAGGACACCCACTGAACCTTCAGTTCTCCTGAGCCATGAGGGGAATTGCTGCGGTGAGGGGAAAAAATGATTGGACATTCCAAATAAAAACAATTTAAAAAAAAAACACTGCAGCCTGCACTAGACAAGGAGCCTGCTTGCAATAATCTATTCATTAAACTTGCTTTGGAGCTGCAGTGCAAGCAATTTTAAAATTTGATTTGGGTTTTTTATCTAATTTTGACTCAATAACGATTTAATTCAAATTAAAAATCCAATAACATCCAACCAGTTTCTTTTTTTTGGAAATGTCATTAAGCTTTCAGTATAATTGAATCTTAATTAGCACTAACTCTCCTAAAGTTAATTTTGTACCTCCGCCTCATTTCACTGGAGTAAATACTAATCCGTGTGCAGCCAAGCTGCAGACAAAACCTTGTTAGATATATTGGCAGTATTTCAGACCATGAATGAATGTTCTTTATATTCCTGCAGAAAACCAGGAGCTGCAGTGAGCAGCATTGCCTTTCAGAGTCGAGTGGATTCATGTTGAACTGTCTCTTGACTGACGTTGAGTATCAGTCACTTATTTAAAGAAAAGCAATTCTTTAGGGCAGGATATACCTCTGACTTCATATCAAGACTTGCTCGGAGAGTGAGACTAGCCCTGTCTATCCATGCTGAATGCAATTAAGTGCTTTGTGTTGAAATTACTAGTTTATTATCGAAACTCTTGCTGGTTTTTGAGAAACTTTGGGGTTAGACCTAATCAGACAAGAGGCCACAAGGATACAAGGTGTTGGAGGGAACTGTTAATATCTATCTGTCATATCAATGTCTGATCCCCAGTTCAATTTGTAACATGTTTTACAGAGAGATACACGTGACTGGTACAGATGTCCAGTGACATGGATGCTATATGTATTAAATGTAATGTATTACAATGTATCATTATGTCGTATTGTGTCAGAGATAGAATCTGTACTGCTATGGCCAAACATTTTGCACCACCTAGAATTTTAAGATTGAGACATAATTTGGCATATATGAACATGATTTAGATCTTTTATTTAACATCGTGTAATCAAATAAACTACAAAATTATATCGTGAAAGTCTACCGGAAGCCATAATAGTAGTACAATATTTCATGATAGATTTCGATGTGTCACATTTTTCAATTTTCGTGAAGTATATGGAAAACTACAAATAGGTATGTAATTCAATATGTTAATGTACCATTATTCAGCAGGTTTCATTTGACTTTATGAAGCACAATGAGTTAATTCTATAGGGTGATGCAAAGCTTTTGGCCACAGCTATAGAGTTTCTGTTTCAATGATGTTCTGTATCTTTCTCTAATAGAAAGTCCTTTGCTTGGCATGTAAGATCACATACATTTCGATGCTGTTTTTAAAGGAAAACATATCTGGCATATTCCAACTGAGACCAAGCCCCTTGCTGTCTGGGGGGTTAGCTATTTCTATAGCCAGTTGGGACTTCTGCGTTTATTTTCACAGCCACATAGTGAGTTAGTCTCCAAGCTAGTTTAAGAATTTAACCTTCATAGTGTTGTAGAAGTATTCTACAAAAAGAAAGCAAAACACTAGTTATGTCTACCTGGTGTATTTCTTTTTTTCATTATCGGGCATCTCTTTCAGATTTCTTAGATTTCTGGAACACCAGTAGCCATGACAGCAATGTGGGTTATGGTTATTTTATTTTTATTTTTATTAACTCTGACTGGACAGACTCTATATCAGAGAATGTACTGCGAAGATTCCACAGTGTTCAGCTCAATATAGACCATTGCATATTGTGGTTTTTAAATTTTTTTAAGTTGCTAACTTTTTCTATGAACTTTTTCACTTAGCTAAGGGTTACAATGAATGGAAATGCACAGAATCACATTGACAACGGTGTCTCATGACCACCAAAGGCTGACCAGAGATGCAGCCTAAGACAGGGCATGGCCTTTTTCAGAAGCTGGAAAATGATGGTCTTTTTCTTTGTATATTGATCCAGCTTCTAAGTGCTTAACTATTCTAACATCACAAAAAAGACAAATAGTCTATCCTAGTAATAATGTTCCACGTGTTCTACAAACAAAACTGTGTCACCATCTGTAGTGTTTTTTATGCCCAAACCGTCCTTAAACGGAATATTCCAGAATGAAACAGTGCAGTACTGCCTTACCACCGGGCTAAACTTCCGGCTGTGGGCCATGCCCAAGCTTTTTTTGTGCTCATTTTGTTACATTTAACATAAAAATAGGAGTAAATTACATATAAATGTTCAATACAAAATGTATGTTTGTGTCCATATTGGTTAGTTTCACCCCTGAGTTTATGATTCAGGATTTAATGTTATAGATGGATTTTCCAAAGTATTTGTCTGTTCTGAAACATTTGTCCACTGCTGTACCAATTAAACAAAGAAAAAAAATAAAAAAACACTCAAAGCTTGGAAAGGCATTGAAGACCTACTTTTTCTTTAAGTGACTCTTTATGCTAACGGACAGAGTTCATTACAAAATCTGCCTGGCGACAATATTAGCTATGAGAACATGGTCAAACAAATTCTCCAAGGCAGTGTACCAGCAATATTTCAAGTTAGTAACAAATCCCTGAGTGTTCATTCATTTTGCAGCCTTAGAAGAAACTCGCACTTTGTAATTATATACTCAGTAATGGCGCTTGTTTAATTTAAAATAAACAAACAAAAAAAAAAACTTTACCAGGATTTTTCTTTCAAGTCAGGAAACGTTTCTATATGTTTATTGTCTTTAACTTCATAACTGCCCTTCTATTACTCTGCTTTCATCTTTCAGAGATGGATTCCGTTGTGTATTCTATAGGCGCCGACTATGGTGGTGGGGGGGGGGGGGAGACTCGGGATCCCCAGCCCCTGCCGGAATTTTAAAAAGGGGGCTCAGCCCCCCCTGGGATTTTGATAGGATGTTGATGAACTTGTAGAATGTGGGACACTAGGACCACGCGGAATGCAGGTTGTAGCTCCCTTTTAGCAACCACTAATTAAGAGGCTATAAAAATGGAAACACTAGCACGTTCATCCGACCAGCTGGGGAACATAGCAATGGTTTGTATTAATTAGCGTTCAGATGTTTACAGAAACAGCAATACACGTACATGTATTTTACTCTAAAGGTTTGTTTAAAAATGAGTATTTTTCTGATAGCCCCTATAGCTTCACTCTGCAAAGCACATCTGACAGTGGTACTGAAGCGTTATTTACAAGTATAATAAATAAAAGACCGAGTCAAACAAGTGAAGCACTGCTGTTTTTTTTTGTATTCACATGCATATCAATTAATTGCTTTCACATTTTTTTAAAACATTAAAAAAAAGGAAAAACCATAAACTGAATTAAGTACTGAAAACAAGTTTCAGTACTATTCTTATAACAGCAGGCTGTATTCCAGAGTGCTGTTGGTCCTTATTACCTATTGCTGTTGTTTACTTACTGTTTATTTGCTTATTTTTGCTGTCTGTATGAAGAAGTTTCAGTGTGTTCATGGCTATTTATTTATTATGAACGTAGAGTCCAAGTTGTAAATCCGCTGCATTAGACATCTGTCTGATTTATTTTTAAAAAGATATTAAACAGCAGCAACACAATTTTAGTATTTTACAGTAAAACTACTTTGTACACTTTTTATTTGGTTTTTTACAAGTAGTATATAACAATAAAATACCAGTGCGACATGGGGGGGGTGGGTGGTCACTGAATGAAATGATTCCCAGAATATCCTTTTCAATGGAGCAGACCCTTGCGATACACTTCATCTACACTCATCCTAGTGTTTATCACCCCTTCATGGCAGCTGTCAATGCTGCGGACCACAGGATGGGCTTCTCCTTCCCAATTCACTGTTAAGCAAACAGCATGGATTCCCCTGGTAAAGCCACAGTAAACCGTGATCTTCAAGCAGTTCCGATACTTTCAATTCATTAGGTAAGGTTTCATGTCAGTGTGGGTGCTCAATAGATAGTACTGTATTTTACTAAAGGAAGAAAAAGTGCAAACATGTCAAGTCTCAAACATTTTTGAGACTTTTTTGGTGTAGATTTTACCAGCGGCACTCCTTAAAGAAAGGAAATAGCCATGCTTTTTAATGGACCCCCTCACTTCTATCTGTAATATTGTATTGAAAAACCCAAACCTAATTTGAATGCATTTTGACTTATTTTGTCTCTTTACGGACACGTAACTGATAGTGGCGTTGTTTTTAAAGTGTATTAATAACGTTTGCTAATATACTTTTATGGAGGGGTTGCCATGACAACAGCACCCCCTTTTCACTTATTTTGCCTCTGTTTCCATCATCTGCCACTCATGTAAAGGTGCAAGATCATCTGTTATGATACAGGTTTCAGAGTTGGTCTCCAGTAACAGTCGCTTCAATGAATGTTCAGCATCACAAAGCAACTCTATCTGGCTTTGAGCTGACACTCCTCTCAAAATAGGCAAATTCAAATGATAATTAAAACACAACCCCCCTGCCCTGTCTGTACAGCTAACGGCCCGCTCTGCTGAAGAAGGTCTTGCTAGGTCTGGTAAAGAGGGAAATTAACTTGGGAAAGGGACCTGTTTTCACTTGTTTCCTGTTCTGACACTGTCTAAACCAATCAGTTAGAAGCGTGTCCGATTTAATTCTTAATAACAAGAACATGATGGGCTCTTGCTGTTCTGCATCCTCAGTGACTGGTCTTGTTTTTACCTACAGAATAACATTACACAAGCCATACATAATGTGTCTCAGTGAGGATGTGAGGTGTACAGTGGTGAAAATGAATATCTAACACCTTATGATTCTAGTTTCCACCATCAAAATAAGGTAGGTGAACTAGACTACTCTCCATCCGGGTTCACAGCAGAGATGTAAACCTGTCAGTGCATTAGAGTTGTAATCTCTTGAGCGTTTGTTTAATGCTTTAAAATACATTTTCTTATTCTTAACGTTGCTGTCCAGCTTCCTGTGCTGCTAGTCTTATATTCTGAACAAGCTGTAGGCGGGACACTGCACGTTTTGGAATGCCAGAGAGGAGTGCATTACAGTAATGAATTCTGGAAGAAACAAAGGCATGTGTTAGTCTCTTGGTGTCAGATAAGGAGATAATAGGTCTCAGTTTGGCTTTGTTTCTCAAGTGATAGAAGGATACTTTAGAAACTTCCCTAATATGAGACTCAAATGATAAATCAGAATCAAAGAGAACCCCCACATTTTTTATTTCAGTTTTAGGATTTGATAAAAGACTGCTAGGGTCAAACTCATGCAATCTTACATTTTTAGTTGGTTATGGGAGCCTACAAACATAACCTCTGTTTTATCTGAATTCAACATTAGGAGGTTTTGAGACATCCAGCACTTGATATCAGCAAGGCAAGCAGCAAATAACTCCCCAACAGAAGTATCACCAGACTTTAAAGACAAATGCAGCTGGGTTCACACCATGTTTCCTAACAATATCACCCAATGGTAACATATATGAAAATAGCAATGGACCCAGAATAGAACCTTGTGGAACACCGCAATCAACTTCGGTCAATGCTGATTTCTCCTCCCCAATAGAGACAAATTGATACAAATGGATATGCATATGTTTGCAATGCAATGCTGTAGTCAGAATGCTGTCTCCTTGTGCAGTTTATCAGCTGTTGGTCTCATGGTCTTGTTGCAGCAGGACCACTGCAGTGAGTTTAAACTGCAACACACAACATCATTAAGTACCATGACACAGAGTCACATTTTCATCTGTAGAGCTGTCTTCAAACTATCTGCGTATTCCAAACTGCAATATCAAATACTAGAAAATAATACGGTTATTACTGGTGCTAATTGCAGCTAATACATTCTATTTTTAGATTTAAAACATTTGTTAGTTCCCTTTCAAGTACAAAATGTTATTCCATTAGGCTACACAGAGGTACTGTATATCCCAGTGGGTAATGGATAACATTTCTAGTTCAAGGAACCAGGGTTATGATATATAACCTACCAATTCAGATTGGAGACTGTGACAGGCTGACCGGGGTAAGGAGACTCAGAGTCAGGATGTGCAGGGAAAAGCGCTACGGCACGTATTTATTAAATAAAACAAACAGTTTAAACAAAACCAGATCTCGCACACACAGGATCAGAGATCTACCCTCTCCAGAATCCTAACACCAACTAAACCTATGCTCTCAGTGCTCCCTTATATACACACCTGTGCAGCAATTTACACCCACTTAATCAATTAAACCCTCCACCACATTCTCACATGTTTTTAAAGTGCTGGTGAATTAACCCTTTAATTACCCACCACCACTACAAAACACATATATACACAGGCCAGTACCCTCATTCTGCCACAGAGACCCATTCTGTTACACGAATACCCAGCATTTTAAACCCAATAGATAAGCCAGGCAGAGGAGCAGAATTTTTTTTTTTTTGTGTCACATTTGTTTCTTACCCTGAAGAACAGCAAAACCCCTGCAGGCCTTGATTAACCGGTTAAAAAATACAGATAAAAGAAACTGCGAACCATGGAAACTTGGAAACCCATCTACTGCACTGCTGGTCAGTCGAGTTTAGTGGTTCCTGGAGGGAGTGTTTTAGTAGTAACACAGTTCTGTCCTCAGTAAGAAAGCCAGGGGCTTGTTGTCTATGCTCATGTTTATGCAATGACCGAACAGTCAGTGAGTTGATGTTTAATATCTGTATTGCTGCACCCTGATTAGTCACCTTGTTCAAGACGATACCTGGAAAGGTCTCGAGTGTTTAAACCCACACGAAGTCTCCCAAAAGTCTTACACTAATAAAGAAAAAAATGATAAAATTTGAAATGACACCATATGTTGCCAATGTATTTATTTATTTGTATTTCTAAAGAGAAATGTACCACTGTTCTTCAGGGAATTGTTCACAAAATGTACCAGACCAGGACCTCACAATGCATTTCCGGTACCACTCACCCCATATACTGCACAGGAGGACCACTGTAAACAGTATAATAACGTTATTAAATACAATGTACCGGACCAGGAACTTGCGATGCATTTTTTTTTTTTTTATATATTTTATATAGCGCCTTTCATAGTGGACCACCATCACAAAGTGCTTTACAGAGGTAGGCTGTGAACTGTACCGCTCGCCCCATCTACTGCAGAGGGAGACCACTGTAAACAGTATAATAATGTCATTAAATGCAATGTAATGAGTCTTTTATGTTGCAAACCATACTGAAGTTCAAGATTGCTATTCAGAGCTGGTAAGTGCCCTGAAATTAGTTTGTTTTGTAGTTTTTTGTTCTAAAAGCCATGAAGTAGATCGAGACTGTTGCTTTGAATGAAGCCCTTTATTGCTAAATATGTCTGGAACAGACCTCCGCCGACACTGGTTCAATTCAACCTTGGCCTGTTTACTCAGAACATTTCTTTTTATTTAAAGGTCAATAGTTGATTTCTATTAGCAATTTATTTTGTGAAAAAAAATAATTCTATTGACAGAATTCTAGCTTTTAAAAGTACATGAAAAGTTATATTCTGCATGAAATTCTATAAGCACTCAGCCTTTGTGTTTGGTACATAATTCAAATATAATCCTAAAATTCATCTTTAAATGTCATGAAACTTTTGAATTTGTTTTTAACATGTTCATGGCACCTCATTTTGATGACAATAAGCTCATATATTTAATTGTTACTACAGTGTGGGAATGATTTTGTACTAATAGGTTGCTTATTCTTCAGACTAAGGGAAACAGTATACAATATCAATTGTATATTCTGTTTTGGGGATCTAATGGGAGTATGAAACAAACAAGCTCCCTTTTTTGTTTTTCTATAGATGCAGTATTTGATACTTTTTTTGCTTTTTATTTCAGTACAAGAAACTCGAGTCCTGGCAACTGGTGGAGCATCTTCAAACAAGGGCATCCTGCAGGTACGATCCCTTTCACAGAGCGTATGCACTCACATACAGACATGCTCAAATTTGTTGGTACCCTTACAGCTCATTGAAATAATGCTTTATTCATCCTCAAAAGTGATGAAATGAAAAGCTATTTTATCATGTATACTTGCATGCCTTTGGTATGTCATAGAATAAAGCAAAGAAGCTGTGAAAAGAGATGAATTATTGCTTATTCTACAAAGATATTCTAAAATGGCCTGGACACATTTGTTGGTACCCCTTAGAAAAGATAATAAATAATTGGATTATAGTGATATTTCAAACTAATTAGTTTCTTTAATTAGTATCACACATGTCTCCAATCTTGTAATCAGTCATTCAGCCTATTTAAATGGAGAAAAGTAGTCACTGTGCTGTTTGGTATCATTGTGTGCACCACACTGAACATGGACCAGAGAAAGCAAAGGAGAGAGTTGTCTGAGGAGATCAGAAAGAAAATAATAGACAAGCATGGTAAAGGTAAAGGCTACAAGACCATCTCCAAGCAGCTTGATGTTCCTGTGACAACAGTTGCAAATATTATTAAGAAGTTTAAGGTCCATGGAACTGTAGCCAACCTCCCTGGGTGCGGCCGCAAGAGGAAAATCGACCCCAGATTGAACAGAAGGATAGTGCGAATGGTAGAAAAAGAACCAAGGATAACTGCCAAAGAGATACAAGCTGAACTCCAAGGTGAAGGTACGTCAGTTTCTGATCGCACCATCCGTCACTTTTTGAGCGAAAGTGGGCTCCATGGAAGAAGACCCAGGAGGACTCCACTTTTGACAGAAAAACATAAAAAAGCCAGACTGGAATTTGCTAAAATGCATATTGACAAGCCACAATCCTTCTGGGATGATGTCCTTTGGACAGATGAGTCAAAACTGGAGCTTTTTGGCAAGTCACATCAGCTCTATGTTCACAGACGAAAAAATGAAGCTTTCAAAGAAAAGAACACCATACCTACAGTGAAACATGGAGGAGGCTCGGTTATGTTTTGGGGCTGCTTTGCTGCGCCTGGCACAGGGTGCCTTGAATCTGTGCAGGGCACAATGAAATCTCAAGACTATCAAGGGATTCTGGAGCGAAACATACTGCCCAGTGTCAGAAAGCTCTGTCTCAGTCGCAGGTCATGGGTCCTCCAACAGGAAAATGACCCAAAACACACAGCTAAAAGCACCCAAGAATGGATAAGAACAAAACATTGGACTATTCTGAAGTGGCCTTCTATGAGTCCTGATCTGAATCCTATCGAACATCTATGGAAAGAGCTGAAACTTGCAGTCTGGAGAAGGCACCCATCAAACCTGAGACAGCTGGAGCAGTTTGCTCAGGAAGAGTGGGCCAAACTACCTGTTAACAGGTGCAGAAGTCTCATTGAGAGCTACAGAAAACGTTTGATTGCAGTGATTGCCTCTAAAGGTTGTACAACAAAATATTAGGTTAGCGGTCCCATCATTTTTGTCCATGCCATTTTCATTTGTTTTCTTATTTACAATATTATGTTGAATAAAAAATCAAAAGCAAAGTCTGATTTCTATTAAATATGGAATAAACAATGGTGGATGCCAATTACTTTTGTCAGTTTCAAGTTATTTCAGAGAAAATTGTGCATTCTTTGTTTTTTGTGGAGGGGTACCAACAAATTTGAGCACGTCTGTATCTGTACAAGTTAACGAGCTTGGTTGTAGCCCAAGCAATTCTGATATGTGGATATAATATCCAAAGTATTATAGAATGCTGGGAATCCTTCGGCAAATTGGACTGCACTCTTCACCCGCTTTAAACAACGACACATCACAGAGAAAACCCAATTCATGACATCACACACACAATATTGAGTTTTTACCATGCTTTATTGTCAACATTAGTCTGGTTGACGTTGATGTTTTAAAAAAAATGAATCATGCCTGACACACACTCTCGGGATTCCATTCAACTTCAAAGTCCGTTCAAAACGGTGGCATCACAATCACACACTTACCTCAGCCACTTAATGGTATTCTGTTTCATCAACCTTTTGAAATCACAATGAAAAGGAAACTAATCAAGCTGTATTTTTAAAACTTGTTTGTGAACAAAAACAACGGTATATAACAGGTATATAGGTATATACTGCCAGTGCCTGTGTATGGCTTATATCAACACTCCTAGTGCATACACACACCTTGGCTTCAGCCTCATTCGTTCAGTTCTTGTCTATAACAGAGGTGCTGATATCCTGTGAACTGTGGTGTACATCGTATCTCTGGATTTCACTCGTCTGACTTGAACGGCTTTGTAAGAAGTACAGATCAATGTAAGACCCCTGCCCCTTCTCCTTCTAGCATCTCTTTCTCCCTTGTTGATTCTTCAGACCCCTAACCATTGTCCCCTTGGCCCAGCCGCAGGTACACACCTGGAGTGCCACATCTTGTCCCAGCACTCTCACTGCAGGTCTTGACCTGCACTATTGGGTTGCCTGTTGTAAAGTAGCATTCGTACTCCTGTCCATTTCCTTTCTTAAGTCTTTAACCGTTTTATCCAAACTTTAGTCATCTAGGTGTATTCTCCTTCTTGCTGTAATAAGCTGATGGAACATGAAGCCACTTTGTGGCTTGGAATTGGTTTCTGGAGACTAGGTTTCAGGCCGCTGCATGGCACACCAGGGGAGACTAGGGGTTTGATGCAACAAAGTTGCCTCAAACTATGTCGCCCAGTCTCCTGGAACCAGGTTTCAAGCCACTGTTTCTGAAAAAGGGGCTTCACATTCCCTCAGCTTTAGAAGCCTCAAGCTGGTGTCTCCAGCATCAATGTGAAACAGCAGAGTAGGATACTGTTAGCTAGGCTGGCTAACCCTAACCAGCCCCAATGGGGTCTATTTCCTCTCCAGACTGCAGCATTCTCTTCCAAACTCATGTCTAATCAAGTTCTCATTGTTGTGTAGGTCCTGGCAGGCGTATTCAGTGCCCTGGTGTACACAATTGACACTGCTAATTCAGCCTTTCTGGGATGTGCGTACAGGGCCATGCACGGTAAGTACTGAAGTTTTGATGTGTCCACTCCTAAAAAAAATCACGTTAAAAACTTCAATCAGGATCAGGGTTGGCTTGCTTGCATCGGCTTCACTTCCCTTCCTCCTGCCCATCCAACGTGGTTACGAGAACATAGGAAGATAAATTCAAGAATGAGAAAAGGCCATTCGGCCCACCTATGCTTGCTTGCTTTGGTGTCAGTGTGATCCGTTAGCACTCAGGAGAGGAAAAACAAAAAAACCCTAACCAAGTTAGTAGGGGAAATGAAACCTCTGGGAATCCTTGGCTAGATAGACCGCCCCTCCAGGCGGCTAGCTAAAGGTCTTATTGTGATAAGAGACAGGGTCAGCTGTACAAATGAAATTGTTCAATTTTTTTATTTTTATTATTTTAATGGCATTTTGTACAGTCCAGAAAATACAGTTTTAAACTATGGAATTTTCCAAACTCTTATTTCCAGCAATTTTACAACCTAGTAGTGCTGGCTTTATTATTACCTTATAGTGAGTTAGTGGCATTGTAAACTGAGGAAAGGTACAGCAGCATCCAGCATTATAAATGGGAGCGACATGAGGCTAGAGACCAACCTTCCATGACAAACAAGCAACAGAAGCAACTATAAACACTGACTGACCAAAAAACTGAAGAATTACAGAACATGAGAAAAGCCCCGAGTGTGCATGCTGTTCCAGGGATGGGTTTTTAACCCCATTGCTTGCCAAATTAACAATCTACACAAACTACACAAAACTGTGGCGGTCCCTCAAACACTGAGATACGGCACTTGTGTTTAAAACTGTGTGGCAGTCCCTAAAACACTGAGATGCAGCACTTGTGTTTAAAACTTGCACTTCTAAGATTTTATAATTTTGTGATCAATTGTTTTTATAATTTATGCAACAAATGTACCAATCTATATACACAAGAACCAGAGCTCTAACAAAATTAATGAATAAATAAATAATAAAAGAGGAACTTGTGTAAACCAGTTCAGCCTAGGCTGCAGAGACTGAACACCACGTCCACCCTCGCTGCCTCGCCCCGTTCAGCCTGGGCTGCAGAGACTGAACACCATGTCTCTACCCTCGCTGCCTCACCCTGTTGAGTCTGTGCTGCAGAGACCGAACACCACGTCTACCCTCGCTGCCTCGCCCCGTTCAGCCTGGGCTGCAGAGACTGAACACCACGTCCACCCTCGCTGCCTCGCCCCATTCAGCCTGGGCTGCAGAGACTGAACACCATGTCTCTACCCTCGCTGCCTCACCCTGTTGAGTCTGTGCTGCAGAGACTGAACACCACGTCTACCCTCGCTGCCTCGCCCCGTTCAGCCGGGGCTGCAGAGACTGAACACCACGTCTACCCTCGCTGCCTCGCCCCGTTCAGCCTGGGCTGCAGAGACTGAACACCACGTCTCTACCCTCGCTGCCTCGCCACGTTCAGCCTGGGCTGAGGAGACTGAACACCACGTCTCTACCCTCGCTGCCACACCCCGTTCAGCCGGGGCTGCAGAGACTGAACACCACGTCTAACCCTCGCTGCCTCACCCTGTTGAGTCTGTGCTGCAGAGACTGAACACCACATCTCTACCCTCGCTGCCTCGCCCCGTTCAGCCGGGGCTGCAGAGACTGAACACCACGTCTCTACCCTCGCTGCCTCGCCCCGTTCAGCCGGGGCTGCAGAGACTGAACACCACGTCTACCCTCGCTGCCTCACCCTGTTGAGTCTGTGCTGCAGAGACTGAACACCACGTCTCTACCCTCGCTGCCTCGCCCCGTTCAGCCGGGGCTGCAGAGACTGAACACCACGTCTCTACCCTCGCTGCCTCGCCCCGTTCAGCTGGGGCTGCAGAGACTGAACACCACGTCTAACCCTCGCTGCCTCACCCCGTTCAGCCTGGGCTGCAGAGACTGAACACCATGTCTCTACCCTCGCTGCCTCACCCTGTTGAGTCTGTGCTGCAGAGACTGAACACCACGTCTACCCTCGCTGCCTCGCCCCGTTCAGCTGGGGCTGCAGAGACTGAACACCACGTCTCTACCCTCGCTGCCTCACCCTGTTTAGTCTGTGCTGCAGAGACTGAACACCACGTCTACCCTCGCTGCCTCGCCCTGTTCAGCCTGGGCTGCAGAGACTGAACACCACGTCTACCCTCGCTGCCTCGCCCCGTTCAGCTTGGCTGTGAACAATATCCTTAAACATACAGAAAAAAAGAAAGATACATAACCAGTAAATTAAATAAAGCTCTGATACTGTAGTATATGGGAGGAGCACTGTAGTTCTTCAAATTAAATCGGTTTGATCTAGAGTCCCACTTGAAATCGGTTTGATCTAGAGTCCCACTTGAAATCGACCCTGGGGTTTGTCAGAGCTGCTTTTTTGAGTGCAGAGGTGTTCACTGGAAGTGATAAGAAGGTTACAGAGCAGACATTAGATTTATTTAAAACAAAAGGCTTGGACAAAGTCAGGTAAGTTTGGTAGCATAGAATGACTTCAAATACTGGACTCCCAGTAAGTCCAAGTACTGTATGTAGGAGTGCCGTCATTTTTGCTGTTCTTAAATGTTATCTTGTGATTTTGTTTTAAATAATAACAATGTACTTTGTTGAAGTGCTGAGCTTATGAGTGACAAAACCTCTAAAACATATTCTGAGCTGGGACACAGGGAACATTAATCGATTATTTCAGTCTCTTATTTTTCATAAACATATTCTGAGCTGGGACACAGAGAACATGAATTGGTTATTTCACTTGTCTCTTATTTTTCTAAAACTAATAAAGATAATACTATCAGTCTTTTATCCTAGCCTGACAGACAAACAGCATTATATTTGTCTGGTATTATTATTTTTTTTTTGTATTCAGTGCGTGTTGAAAATGGTATTTTCCTTTACTATCAGTACTCAGTTTTAATTGCTTGTCATTATTTATCTCCTCTGTCGATTTCAACACAGAGTAGCTGGTCAAGTGTCGGGGGGAGGAGGGGATTTTTGCTTTTAAAGCCAGCTTCCTTAAAGAACATTGTAAGTTTTCCTTCTGTCACTGGCTATCAGAAAAGACTCTGCTTCCAAATATTTGACGGGCAGTGAATGCTGAAATGCGTCGGCTCTGATTTAAAATTGTCCATCAATAACTTTATCCCATCAACATTCGACTGGACATAAAATGATACAGGCATCGTTTCAATGACCGAGTCAATATTTGACTTGACTGAACTCAATAAGGATGTCATGTTAAGTGCAGAATCTAAGTGAACATACGATAATTCAACTCAATTGTTGTGTCAAAATACTGTATGTTCTGTTGTGTTGGGCTCCCTTACACAAAGAAGGGATGGTATCCACTAAGATTATATGGCACATCACATTATAAAGAGAAGTAACTCTCAGCTAAAATTTCTATATCGGCAAGCGAGATTTTTTAATGGGAAAATGAAAAAGACGGTCTGTCAAGCTTTGATTCAATGCCATTTTGACTACTCGTGTACTCTTGGTACCCAGGTCTTACCCAAAAACTGAAGAATAAGATTCAAAGTGACACAAAATAAAGTAATTTGCTTTATAAAAGACATGGACTTCAGATCACATATTGGACAGAAATAATTAAACAGTATTGGACTTCTCAATGTTAGTGATAGAGTTAATCAACTAAAATTAAATCATGTATACAAAATTCACAATCAATCGATTATTTACATAATAATTAAGAGAGTAGTAGATCAACATAGTTACTTTACTAGAAATAGTGTTCATAATTTTTCAGTTCCAAAGGTAACCAGTTCAACCATGAATACTTTTTATTTTACGGGTTTACAGATATGGAATTCGCTTCAAAGTCACATTAAGAATCTTAATGAGTCTTAATGTTTTTAAGAAGGCTGTAAAGATTTTTTTAGCTAATAGGAGACTTCAGATTGAGTAACATTGTCTTTCTGAATGCCTATGATGATACATTCTTGTTATATGTTTCAATTGATCATAATACTATGCTGTCTCTTTTCATTCTGAACAGGACCCCAATGGAAATAAGTCAATTTGGGGTATCCTGGGTATTGGGTCAACATACTATTCATTTATTTTATGTATGAACTGTTTTTATCTGTAAGATTAAAGAGTGTTATTTATTTATTTATTTATTTTTATTGATATTATATGTGGACTTATACCAAATAAATTCAATTCAAT
The DNA here is from genome assembly GCF_902713425.1 of Acipenser ruthenus. Classification (NCBI taxonomy): domain Eukaryota; kingdom Metazoa; phylum Chordata; class Actinopteri; order Acipenseriformes; family Acipenseridae; genus Acipenser; species Acipenser ruthenus. Next base: position 93,627,279 of record NC_081191.1, on the reverse strand, counting down.
TCCCTTACAATTGTATATGATCCTGGGCTGTTTGTCTTGATCGCCTGAAACTGTATTGTATACTATATATTAGAGTTGCTCTGAAGAGTTACACATACACTCATAGGTGATAATCAAGATACGAGCAAGACAGCAGAAACTATATCAACTATTACTTGCTGTACACATGTTTAGACGTCACATATCCTCACAAGCATTTAAACAACATGACTTTCCTTGCTTCTGCACGGAAAAGTCAATCCATTGTATAGTTGCATTCCTTTATGACTTAGAGGAATGTGCAAGAGTCTCTTTTAAAGAAATCAATAGTCTTATGAAGAAGAGGAGGAATCCCATGACGGTCGTTGTTCCAGTGGTGTGCCTGTTTTGGTATAAACTAAACTAAGAAATGAACTGCCAGGGAAATGGACATTATATATAGTGTTGCTTTTGTGTTTTTAAACATTATTTTTAATGTAGTTAGTGCTCCAATAAAGCCATTGCTTTCACGTTACCAGCAGGTGTCCGGGTGCAGCAGTCTAAAGGCTCCCTTCCTTTCATTGTTAACCTCTTGCATCCTGATGGATTGTGCCACAGCTAGAACGTATTAGAGCATTTTACACCACTAGTTTGCAATACCTATCTGGGACTACCCTTAAAAATAACAAGCTGCTGCAATCCAGCCCTTCTGCAGTAATCTTTTAAGGGAGTTGTACTGCTTGCTACTGTAAATTGCTCTAAAAAGTCCAGTTGTGGCTAAACCTGGGTATAGGCTGATGAAGATCAATTGGTCAATCACCAATCAGATACAAAAAGATTGCATGAAACAAACTTCATTGTATTGGATTTTTTGCAGAGCAGAATTGATTTCAATTCAGGTAATCGTCTCCGATTTTTTTCTAAGATCACATCCTTTATTAGATAATGTAAACGGTGATTTATTTTTATAGAAGGCTGTCAGTATTCTACCCAAAACCGTAACATGTAATTAAATTAGATTCAAGTCACACCAATGATAATTAGTGTTTAGTAACAATGAGTAAAAAAATAGGAAAATGATAACCCATCATGTTGGATTAACCCAGCTCAAAATGTCAAGCAGATTCAGTGTGACTCGACATTTATTGAGGAGAAAAGATATTTGACTCGAATTAAAGGTCAATGCAGTCATAATGTATCTATGTAAACAGCACATTGCCTTAGAAACAAGCTGCTATTTTAGTCTCCAGTGTGTACCTGGCTACACATTATCCTCCTGGGTTCTTTCAATTCAGATTTGTAGGTTTTCATTATAGATGAAAAATGGTTTTGGAGCTTGGATTTAACGTAATAGCACGTCTTTACCTGTAAATGCAAGCTTCTTAACAGAATAGCATGTCTACCTGTAAGTGCAAGCTTCTTAACAGTGTGACGTGGCGGCATATAATTGGGCAACTGAAATACATAAGCGAAGGGAAAATGGTCGGGAGGGGCCTTGTATTGTTAATGTGGTTTTAGGTAATGTAAACACCCACGCATTAGTGGGCACAGGGTGTGAACAGACCTTAATTAGGACTGCTCTTCTAGGCATTGTGTCATGGAAGCCACAAGGTCAGGTGGCTATCTCCTGTATCCATGGAGACACGATGACATACCCCACCATAAAAGCATATTTATCGGTAGGACCGATAAAACGTCTTCTAGTAGTGGGGGTGGCGTTTAGGCTACCACACCCAGTTATTCTGGGCCGAGACTGGCCAAACTATAAAGATTTGGTGAAATTAATGGCAGTCTTGACCGCATACGTAATCGTGGCAGAAAAGAAAGGGAAATAATTGGTGAAGTTTTTCCCTTTCAAACCGAAATGTTTTCCCCCCTTTTTCATCCTAGAAAAACAAATAGAGAGATGGATAAGAAAATGGGAGGGAGCATTAATGAGACAAGGCTGGGGTTTGGTGGGAGACTGCGACAAGAGTAACAAACACCAGTCAAAGAGGGTCGGAACGCAGTGTGGTTACTCAGCCATCTAGGACAGATGCTACTCCTGCCCCTCTCAATATAGCAGACATGTGGCAATCAAGCGCGGACATAGTGTCGAAATATGTAGCCACATGCCCAGACTGCCAGCGAGTAGCGCCGGGTCTGGTGCGCCCCGCCCCTTTGGTCCCACTGCCCCTTATTTCCACCCCCTTTGAATGCATTGCAATGGACATAGTGGGCCCTTTGCTACCTTCTGACTCTGGGTATATGCATACATTAATGGTGGTAGATTATGCAACTCGATACCAGGAAGCAGTTCCGTTGAGATCCACTAGTGCCTCTGCGATAACCACAGAATTAGTGCAGATTACGGCTAGAGTAGGGATCCCCAAGGAGATTCTGACTGATCATGGAACCAACCTTTTGTCTAATATGTACAAGTCTATAAAATGTTAAAAATACATCCCATCAGGACATCTTTATCATCCACAGACAGATGGTTTGGTGGAATGTTTTAATCAGACCTTAAAGCAGATGCTGAGATGTTTTGTAAATCAAGAGCAAAAACACTGGGCATCCCTTCTTCCCTACCTCCTTTTTACAGTGAGAGAGGTGCTGTAGAGTTAGACAGGATTCTCCCCCTTTGAGCTCTTGTATGGCCGACAGCCTTGCGGCATCCTCGATCTGCTGAGAGAGGGGTGGGAGGCGCACAAAGGCTCGTTCCAAAAATGTAGTGCAGCATGTGCTCCTACTAAGAGATTGCATGGATTTGGTCGGTCGTTTGGCTCAGGACAACCTCAAATTGGCTCAGCACCGGCAACAGCAGCATTACAATAAAAATGCACTAATTAGAACCTTTCGACCGGGAGACAAGGTAATGCTGCTGCTTCCCTCCTCAGAATCGAAATTATGTGTTAAATGGCAGGGGCCATATGAAGTGATTTGGGCAATGGTAAATTATGAAATTAGACAGCCCGATCACCGTAATGAACGTGAAATTTATTCAGAAAGTCAACGAAGTGGCGTTCGCAAAGAGTTATGGGCGATGCTCGAACTTGGTGTGATTGAGCCGTCCAGGGGCGAGTGGTGCAGTCCAATTGTGATAGTGGCCAAAAAGGATGGCACCAACCGCTTCTGCATTGATTTCCGTAAGGTAAACGCTATTGCCAAGTTCGATGCGTACCCCATGCCTCAGGTCGACGAGCTTCTAGATAGACTGGGAAAGGCGAAGTTTATCTCTACTCTGGACCTGACAAAGGGATACTGGCAGATCCCCTTAACCCGCAGTTCCAGAGAGAATATCGAATTTTCAACTCCTGAAGGGCTGTTTAATTTAAAAACCATGCCGTTTGGGCTACATGGTGTGCCCGCTGCCTTTCAGAGACTGATGGTCCAGGTTGTACGCCCACATCATGAATATGCAGCAGTGTATATTGATGACGTGGTTATTTACAGCTCCATCTGGCGAGAGCATTTGGCTAGGATTGCAGCCGTCCTTCAGTCTCTAAGAGTAGCTGGGCTAACTTGGGAAAATGCGCATTTGCCAAAACTGAGACTCAATATTTGGGATTTTTTATGGGGAATGGAAGGGTGAAACCCATTGTCACCAAAATTCAGGCTTTGGTAGATGTGGCAATCCCCAAAACTAAGAATCAGGTGAGGTCGCTACTGGGATTAGTTGGTTATTTATCTCCGAGTATGCCACAGTGGTTAACCCTTTAGTTGACCTCACCAAAAAGAGTGCACCAAATTTAATAAGTGGTCAGTAGAGTGTTGGGGCATTTAATACTATTAAGCGAAGACTCTGCCAGGCCCTCACTCTCATCACACCTAATTTCACCAAGAGATTCATCCTCCACACTGATGCGTTGGATGTGGGTTTGGGTGCGGTCTTCTCCCAAAAGGTTGACGGAGTAGAACACCCGATATTGTATATCAGTAAAATTATGCTTCCCCGGGAGCGCAACTACTCTGTGGTCGAAAAGTAATGGGAACAAAGTACCCTGGACTGTTTGGCCTGACACTTCATTCCCAGGGTTAAAAGGAAGTCGGTTATCTAGAAAGGGGGCGGAGCTTCGGTGCACTAACTCATCGACCGGGAAGGGAAATGATGTGGCAGCCACGGATAGGAGGAACGGCTGCAATCGTTTACCAAGGGGTCATGTGTGACGGTACAAATTGGTTTCAATTGTACCTGCACCAAGAGCACTATAACATGCTGTCACAAAGACGGCCAGAGTGGGTGGCGTCAGACCAGACAGGAATTCAAAACAAAGACAGTGGTTGATGATGAGCTGAGTGCAATGGCTGCACTCAGCGTTTATTAACAAATAAAAGGGTTGAAAACAGCACAAAACACGGGACACGGCACTTCACGCCCAAAATAAACAGGTAGACAAAACGGACAGACACTAACAAACAGGGACGAACAAACACGGTGAGTGAAAACACTATTTACTTTATATTTACGTTCTTCCGTTCTTATTTTAACTCTCCTTCTCCACACTCGTTCTCCACTCACCGAACACCAACCCCCAGTGAGTGAAAACATGCAGCTTTTATGCAGTTGTACCGAGATTCGATTGCTAGTCAATCATTCAATTGGAATCTCGGTACAACTGCACGTGAATTAATTAAAGTGCAATTCCCCGTGCTCGCATATTACTTTTTACTTGCACGTGATGTGATGTGCCATCCCCGTGCCTAAATACAAATACACAATTTACACACACGTGAAACACAGACCGCTTATATCCCGTGTACCAATGCCTATACACCAACATTTACACACAACACGTAACATATAACACACACAGGGGGGGCACTTTGCCACATATACCCCCCCTTGTGCAACGCACACATGGCCTCAACGGCCACCTCCCCCCTTAAATACCCAGCAGTCCAGGCAAAAGTCTCGGGCTGGGAAGGGAGGCTTCAGTGGGCCCATGGCTGGAAATGCTGTCAGCTCCCCTGCCGGTAGTGGCACGGCTGACAGCATGCTGGTCCCGTCCTGCAGCGAAAAAGCTGCGGGGGCAGGTGGTCCCCCGACCTCCCCCTTCTTCATAGCCGGCAGCTCCCTCCTGTGGGGCTCCGGCCACAAGAACTCCTGCAGCGAAACTGCTGCTGGGGAAAGTGGTCTCCAGACCTCCTCCCCCTTCTTCGTGGCCGGCAGCTCCCCTTTCTGGGGCTCCGGCCACCGTACTCCCTGCGGAGGTACGGGCAGCAGAGGCAGCTCCAGCTCCTCTGCTCCTGGCGGTGGTGGAGGCAGAGGCAGCTCCAGCTCCTCTGCTCCTGGCGGTGGTGGAGGCAGAGGCAGCTCCAGCTCCTCTGCTCCTGGCGGTGGTGGAGGCAGAGGCAGCTCCAGCTCCTCTGCTCCTTGCGGTGGTGGTGGCGGAGGCAGAGGCAGCTCCTGCTCCTCTGCTCCTTGCAGTGGTGGTGGCGGAGGCAGAGGCAGCTCCTGCTCCTCTGCTCCTGGAGATGGTGGAGGCAGAGGCAGCTCCTGCTCCTCTGCTCCTTGCGGTGGTGGTGGCGGAGGCAGCGGCAGCTCCTGCTCCTCTGCTCCTTGCGGTGGTGGTGGTGGAGGCAGAGGCAGCTCCAGCTCCTCTGCTCCTGGCGGTGGTGGAGGCAGAGGCAGCTCCAGCTCCTCTGCTCCTGGCGGTGGTGGAGGCAGAGGCAGCTCCTGCTCCTCTGCTCCTTGCAGTGGTGGTGGCGGAGGCAGAGGCAGCTCCTGCTCCTCTGCTCCTGGAGATGGTGGAGGCAGAGGCAGCTCCTGCTCCTCTGCTCCTTGCGGTGGTGGTGGCGGTGGAGGCAGAGGCAGCTGCTGCTCCTCTCCCTCAGGTGGTGGAGGCAGAGGCAGCTCCTGCTCCTCTCCCTCGGGTGGTGGAGGCAGAGGCAGCTCCTGCTCCTCTCCCTCGGGTGGTGGAGGCAGAGGCAGCTCCTGCTCCTCTCCCTCGGGTGGTGGTGGAGGCAGAGGCAGCTCCTGCTCCTCTCCCTCGGGTGGTGGTGGAGGCAGAGGCAGCTCCTGCTCCTCTCCCTCGGGTGGTGGTGGAGGCGCTGCCGGCTCCTCCGACAGCGGGGGTAGGGCTGGTGGCGCTGCCGGCTCCTCCGACAGCGGGGATAGAGCTGGTGGCGGGCGTCTCCGCTGGGCTCCCTTCAGCAGCAAAAACAGCGGCTGCTGTGGAGCCTGAGCTTCACGCCCTCGTCCCTCCCAAAAAAAAATAGGGGTTTGGGCCTTCAGCTCCTCCCCTCCGGACACAGGACGCACCGACTCCTCCCTCTCGGGCCGTGGACGCACCGACTCCTCCCTCTCGGGCCGTGGACGCACCGACTCCTCCCTTTTGGGCCGTGGACGCACCGACTCCTCCCTTTTGGGCCGTGGACGCACCGACTCCTCCCTCTTGGGACGTGGACGCACCGACTCCTCCCTCTTGGGACGTGGACGCACCGACTCCTCCCTCTTGGGCTGTGGACGTTCGGGCTCCTCCCACTCGGGCTGTGGACGTTCGGGCTCCTCCCACTCGGGCTGTGGACGTTCGGGCTCCTCCCACTTAGGCGCAGGACGTTCGGGCTCCTCCCACTCAGGCGCAGGACGTTCGGGCTCCTCCCACTCAGGCGCAGGACGTTCGGGCTCCTCCCACTCAGGCGCAGGACGTTCGGGCTCCTCCCACTCAGGCGCAGGACGTTCGGGCTCCTCCTCCCCTGGCTCCTGCTCTGGGCAGTCCTCGTCCTCATGCCCATATGCAATGCACATGGTGCACCACCTTGGCTCCCTCTGCTTCCTCCTCATTTTTCCCCCTCTCTGCCTCCTTCTGCTCACCTTCCTCCTTTGGGCTGGTTCCTCCTCCTCTTCCTGGAAGGGGCAGACAGCCACCGTGTGCCCACACACCCCGCAGGCAAGGCACCAACCTTGGTCCTCCAACCTGCCGAGGAGATCCTCCAGCTCACTGCAGCCGTCTCTCCAGTTCCAGCCTTCCATTTTTTTTTTTTTTTTTTTTTTTTTTTATTTACTTTTCCACAAAAAAAAACTGCGGTTCCCGCTCTGGCCTGAGCCCTGGAGGCGCTGTTATCCCACTTCTGACACCACGTGTCACAAAGACGGCCAGAGTGGGTGGCGTCAGACCAGACAGGAATTCAAAACAAAGACAGTGGTTGATGATGAGCTGAGTGCAATGGCTGCACTCAGCGTTTATTAACAAATAAAAGGGTTGAAAACAGCACAAAACACGGGACACGGCACTTCACGCCCAAAATAAACAGGTAGACAAAACGGACAGACACTAACAAACAGGGACGAACAAACACGGTGAGTGAAAACACTATTTACTTTATATTTACGTTCTTCCGTTCTTATTTTAACTCTCCTTCTCCACACTCGTTCTCCACTCACCGAACACCAACCCCCAGTGAGTGAAAACATGCAGCTTTTATGCAGTTGTACCGAGATTCGATTGCTAGTCAATCATTCAATTGGAATCTCGGTACAACTGCACGTGAATTAATTAAAGTGCAATTCCCCGTGCTCGCATATTACTTTTTACTTGCACGTGATGTGATGTGCCATCCCCGTGCCTAAATACAAATACACAATTTACACACACGTGAAACACAGACCGCTTATATCCCGTGTACCAATGCCTATACACCAACATTTACACACAACACGTAACATATAACACACACAGGGGGGGCACTTTGCCACACATGCGCTAAGGACTGGTGACTGTGTTTTGTATTGTGTTCTTTTTCTAATTGACTGTGCTTATTATTTGGGACTGTAAACCCGTTTTTGATAACAGTGCAATACCCATTGCTGGGTTTTGCCTGGAATTTTTTTATTTGCGGTCGCCAGAGCGGGATTATAAATAAACCATCGTTGCACTTGGTTTCTTGTTGTCTGCCTTTTCTTTACTCACCGCATCAATCCTGCACCTGTACACTGCAAGCCACTTTGCCACAATGTCTTAAACTCTTTTTTTTCCATTCAAATCTGCTTCTGTTATGGTCCCTTTCAAATGAACGCAGACTGTCCGATAATGCTCACCTTAAATACTGCCACTCAAAGCGTATTTACTGTGAACATTTTTGTAGTTGTCAAATCTTCTTTGATTCTCAGACCCGCCTCAGAAGCACTAAAAAAACCCCAAAATGCTTGTAATCGTAATAAAAAATATATAAATCCTATTGGTCAATTTGCAATGTCAGCTTGACACACTCCCTTTCTGTATGGCTGTTGATGTTAACCAATCAAAGCATTACACAGCTTTTCTCACCTAGCTTTGCAAGATGCTTGCAAGCCTCTTTTGCAGCTAGTGGTGTATTTCTGCTCATTGGTGCAAGCCACTTTATCTGTTTCTGGTGTATAGGGGCACACATGTGTTTATAGAGTTATGTGTTATACCTGTTTTGCAATATAGAATAGACTATGATTTACAAAACACATGGCTATTTACATTCAGTGGTGACCCCTGTTATTGGGTACGATTCTATAAAAATGCAACTGTGGGTTTACAGTACACTATAATGTACAAGTGGAACTAATGCTTGTATGTTTATGAAAGCATGACACAGCTGAAACTCTTGAGGATAGAGGTTCTACTATTAAAGAGAGATTTAACACCCGAAATGTTTTCAAAACTCTACTGGGTAAGAGTCATCCTGGTCCATCCCACTCTGGGCCTCTGTGTGTCTCTAGGTACCCGAGGGCAGAAACTCGTATATGATGGTAGTCTGTTTAGTTAAAGTATAGTCCGCTCTAGTTCTGAGGAGCATGTTTAATACCAGCATCACTAAACCAAGAGGTGCTGTTAATGTGCAACGTTGTGGAACCATCAGTAGTTTTAATAATACCTACAGTCATAGTTGATTGACAGGCTACAGTGATCTGTGTTTTAGGGCTTGTAGCTGAAACGGGGGTTTGCTTTGCTGAAGCTGTAAAAATGGCACCAGAACCAAAGCTTGCAGTGACACCAACACCAGGAGCAGAGAAGGTAAGATTATCAGGCTCTTACCGAGACCCGCTAAAGACTGGCCCTGTCCATGCCACCTGATTCAAACAAACTGCTGCTTGGAGTCAGAACACATTCCTTGGAATGTGATGTAAGATGCAGGAAGGTGGCAGAGCCGTGTCCCTTGCTAGCACACTGTTATCAATGGATGCTGCTGTAGATTCCATGCTGCTGAATGGCAGGCAAGAGTGATGCTGTTTATTCTTTCTGTTTTGACAGTTTATTCAGATTTATTTTCTGCAAAGGAGAGTAAGCCATTAGTTTGGAATGCAGATAAGTCATCAGGTTTTTTTTCTTCTTTCATGTTTTTAAACGTCATTCTGATATGAATAGTTCAATTATAAAGCAACCTATACAGACAGCACTGATGCTGGCTGTAAAGGAAAGCCAGCAAATTAATCCCAGTATTTTTTATTACCGTAACATCTAGGGGTGTGCAGGAGCTCGGTACTCGTACTCGGAATTGTCTTTAAGAAGTATTTACCGGCAGGTATTCATTAAATCCATTCATTAACCTGTTGATTTCAAAACAAGAAATACTGTCTTCCTGCACATTTACAATCGAGTACCAATCAATGAAAAATAATTAAAAATTAACTTCCGCATGGAGTGTTTCAAAAGCCAATTGGAAGAATATTTTGATCTGAGGCGCTGATATTTTGACTGGCATACTAAGGCTGTAAACGGTCTTTTCATTGTACATAGGTAGGCATAGTAAAGAATACGTTGCTTCGGTGTGTTCGTCGCTCACCCCTTTTTAGGGCCCCCAGAACATGAAAATCAACTTATACAATGTTTTTTATGGTAGTTTAAAAATGCAGTTGGGAGGCTATTTGTCTCTTTGTACTGTAGATATCGTTGGGCTGCAGAGTACGGTAGATGAATAGATCAACAGTAAGAAAATAGACACATGTTACGCTCAGTTTTTCAATCCTCCTAAAGCGGACACAGCCTTGTTATGTTCTGGTTAGGGATGCAAATGGGACCAGACACACTGAGTGTTCTGATCCAAATCTATGGAACTCTGGTACACCTTAAGGAAGTCAGGTCCACACAATGGTCGTTGACCTGTCCAGTTTCCACATCATTATACGCACAAACTGGTCCAGCAGCTTTTTTACTGCTTTCTGTGTTTTTAAAATATAGATGGTTGGAACATGCATTAGAAAGTGCACTTACATAACATTTTGTATTATTTATGTGTTTTTTAAACTTGTCCACTGAACAAGTTAACACTGATATTTGCAGAAACCCCAATACTGAGCACGGATCCGTACTGGAATTTCAACTCTCAAAGAGGTACGGCTGGACGGGATATGAGACCGTTTTTTACATCCCTAATTCTGTGCTCTCCTGGCTTACTATTTTGGTCTATTGATCATTTCCTGCCTTCTTTTGTTTGAGTGTGTATTGACTCACTTTTATTACAATCCTGTGCAATGTTTTCCCCATATCAGACCCCAGTAGTTGTCTTGTGGGATATTTGCCATATCTTAAATGTATCTGATGCAGTGTCCCTCAATTCCCTGTTTGCAGTTGCAGTCGGGGTAGTATCTGGGTGCTTAGTGTCATGCTGCTATCCCCCGATGCGGAATCTTTTCTTCTTCCCATTTAATGAGCAGCTAAGTAACAGCTAAGTCCTCTAGTCTAACTGCACCGTTAATGAAAGGGTTCACTTCCTTTGTATAAATTGCCTTGTGACGTCCACCCTCCTTTATTTCCTAATAGTTCCATATATGCTTTGCATAATGTTAGTATTGCCAGAACATATTAGAAGTTTGCATGAATGTATGCAACAATCAGCAACATTAATGCCAGATCAACCTTGAATGTGCAATTTGTCCTGTTTTGCTGCATTAAATACTTGGAGGTTAAGTGCCTCATATGGTGTGTGTGTGTGTGTGTGTGTGTGTGTGTGTGTGTGTGTGTGTGTGTATACACGGTATACAGTATACACGTATTCCCCGGAAGGCTACACTTCGGATGGGGTGTAATAAGCAGACACCAACATATTATATTGGAATGGAAACGTGAAGTCGATTGTGGGCGGGATTAATGGGACAGTGTGAGCTATAACACCAAAGACCAGGCTGGTGAGGGACAGTGAAAGTAAATGACATGCTAGCCTCTTTCTATTAAAAAACAGCATCAGGGTAATACAGCATCTGGACAGGCGCAATGAGCTACATTGAAGCAGAATGAGGCAACCCTGGGGACAGATGACAGGGAGCTTGTTGAATAATTAAAAGGAACTGGATTTTAATAAAGAGTAAATGGCACTTAGGATTCGGAATGACAGAGTTGAGTGTGATTGGCTGCCCATGGATCATGCACTGTGACGTCGTGGGAGTCAAGCTGGGATTCCGCATGGCTGTGGAAATGAAAGTGGGTTGCTTTGGAGGAACCCTAGTGGTTAAAGTTGTTTAATCAGGGAGATCAGGCAGCCTTCATGACATCTATCAGACTGTGTGTCTCTTATCATTGCAGCAAGCGCAGCAATGGGGATTCTAGAATCCCTACAGTAATACTAAAGAAGATAATGTAAGCTAAAGGGGCGTTTTATACCAGTGGTGCTCACTGCAGTACATTGCAAATCAGGGCTGTGGTCCAACCAGGTCCTTAATCTTTTTAATGAATTTCTCAATGAAACAATGCAATACGTGTTGGATCAAGGCTCTAGACTTGCCAGTTCAGTAATTAAGGACAAGGCTGGAACAAGGCCCTGATACTGGAATGGATTTAAAAAGAAGTGCAAGTGGGTACCATATTAATTCATGTCTTACCACTTTAATTTCAGAAAAAAATATACGTTACCGTATTTGTAATTCTCTGTTACCAAGCTTACGAACAAATCTTATTTTTCAACCACAGGTACTGCTTCAGAAAGACTAAAAGCTGAAATTCTGAAGTGATTTTAGAAATTACCCAACATTTTATATCATCTGCATTTTGTACATGTTTCAACTCCTTTATTTGTGTTCTCTGCCATTCTCCACTGTTCTGTCCCTTACAGACCAGGGGTTTATTCCACTGTTCTGTCCCTTACAGACCAGGGGTTTATTTCTGTCATGTTTTTACATTAGTTGTTTAATTGAACCAATTAAACCTCCATGCAGGTCTGTGAGAGGGGAGGGATTTGGACTGACCGTCAGGTGCATGCGGGAGCCTGTAGGGGGTTTGTATTCTCCGTGTATTCCCACGCTGTCAGGCAATGTTTTGTTGACAGGACTCAGCTGTGAGGAAATTGGCTGACTTTCTGTCATTGGCTGGGGGGTGGGACTACACGGGGTGAATGAATTAATAAAAAGGCGCTGTTTTATATCCTCTCTGGCTCATACAGGAAACATAGTGGAGCATGACTTCAGGGCCGAATCCTGAAAAGTCAGAGGCTCTGGATCAGCGACTCGGAGAGACGGAGTGGCAATTCAGCGCGAGGCTTACAGACCTGGGGTGCAAGCAAACCACATGGGTTTATTTACTGTGCGAATGTTTGTTTTTAGTTAGTGAGTTTAGCGGGACTGAGCCGTCCCACAGTGTATGAGATGGTGCAGAACAGTGCCTGTTCCTTGGGGCTCCCACTAGAGGGAGCAACGAGCCGCGGTAAAACCTGCACACTTTATTTTGTAGTTTTTCCTTCAAGTATTTTGTTTTCCTTTTTACTTTCACCTTTTCACTTAATGTTCTTTTGGGTTACACACCTGTGTGTGTTGTATGAAGACGGGGCACAATACCATTGTTGGTAGAGTGCCCCAAATTATAACAAAACACCTGCCAACCAAGCTCACCCTAATAAATCTGGGCGCCTGTGCCGGCATTTCATATTTGAACTTTGTGTCTGTCTTGTGTCTTCCCACATCCTACCACACGTGGTGGCAGCTGTGGGATAACTGGCATTGCCAAGACACAGCAGTGCCCATTTGAAAAAAAAAAAATCATCAGAATGGATGCAATGCAGTTTGCAGAGATGATGGCCCTTCTGCACCAGACACTGACAGCGGCGGTGCAGGGTGGGACTGAGGCTGCTTCCAGATGGCAGCAGCCACTAAAATGATGGCGGAGGATCACCCGGAGGCATACCTTCGCCTGTTTGAAGCTCTGGCGGAGGCCAATCAGTGGCCCCAGGACCGGTGGGCGAGTTACCTTCTGCTGCAGTTAATCAGGGAGGCACAAGCTGCTGCCCAAACTTTGTCCGCGGAGGAGATGAGGATCTTTGCCACCCATAAAACGGCTATCCTCAATAGAGTCGGAGCCAACCCTGAAGGGTACCGACGGAGACTCCTGGAGAGGAAGTTAGTAGAGATGGAACATCCCCGTACACTGGCCCACCGTCTCCGTGATTATACCGTGGGATGGCTGGATCCCGGCACCAAATCCAAGGATCGGGTCGTGGAATTGGTGGTGCTGGAGCAGTTCCTGGAGGCTTTGGGACCGATCCTGGGACTGTGGGTACAAAGACAGGGACCGGGAACCCTGAATGAGGCAGTCACCATGGCTGAGAGATACCAGGCAGCTGAGCCCGCTCCTAGCACTGCACCCTACAAATCTGCTGCCTCAGCACCTGCGCCCCACGTTGCCCCTGAGAGGGTGAAGGGACTCGGGGGTGGGGGGGGGGGGGGGGGATGGACGGGACGGCAGCCATTTAGACGGGCTGTGGCTGCAGGAGCTCCCTGTCCGGGAACAGGGATGGGGTGGGCTGCCCCACGGCCGATCGCAGTGTAGGGCCGGGGTCTCGGGCGGCCACAGCATTGTCGGAGCCCTTTGATTGCTCCTGTCTTTCAACCTCCGGCAGAGGCTTCAGGGAGAGAAAGCAGCCAACCCAACCGAGGTGTTGGACGTGCCACGACCTGGGTCACCTGGCTCGCGACTGCCCCGCCATGGAGTGTGATCTCGCTAGGTCAGGTAAGCATGTTCAATTATCTCAGTCACTCCAGCAAACGAGTTTTGTTCTTCCTGTGACAGTGGAAGGGACACAAACTCGGGCTCTCTTAGATTCAGGGTGTGGTCAGTCTCTGATACAAGAAGGGTTGATCTCACCGGGGCATAAACGATTGTTGGGACGGGTTAACATTAAATGTATACATGGGGATATTCACACCTACCCTAAGGTATGGATAACACTACAAATTGGCACTAAAACAACACGCATACAGGTAGGCTTGGTTCCTCAGTTGCCACAACCTCATTTTGGGGTAGGACTGCCTGCAGTTCAATGATTGGGTAGCGGCTGCGGTTGCCCTGCCTTCCCCAGTGGTAGAGAAGGAGGAAGTAATTGGAGATATCTTTCCCTTCCGCGACCCAGCTTGGTTTTGTCACAGATTTAAACCCTGTAAGACAAAAAGGGAACACCGGGTAGCTAAGAATGAGGGCTGGCAATGGAGGGAGTCCGGTCAGGTTCGGGTGGGGGCAGTTGACGAAGATTCAGGGGGGGAGGTGCAGGAGCCAGCACAGGAGCCTGGTCCTTCTGCCTCCGCTCGGGGTCGACCAGACCCCGAGTTGGAAGCCATGGGAGCTGATTTTTTAGCTCGCTCCCATGACTTTCGACTCGAGCAAGAACATGACGACACACTAGGTCGGCTATTTGATCAAGCGGTGGTGGTTAATGGTCGGGTGGTTGAGCCTGGTCGTGTCGCCGCGTACCCACACTTTGAAATTGACCGTGATCTACTATGTCGGGTTGATAAATTGCACCAGACCGGGGGAGAGGTGCGTCGCCAGTTGCTTGTCCCTAAGCCTTTTAGGGAAGATTTATTGCATTTGGCTCACGCTGTTCCCCTGTCTGGTCACTTGGGTAGGGACACAACTAAAGCGAGACTTGAGGCACTGTTCAATTGGTTGGGGTTGGATGGCGACGTGAGGCGGTTTTGTGAGCAGTGCCCAGAGTGCCAACATGCCAGCCCCAGAGCCGTGCCACGAGCCCCCCTTGTGCCATTGCCACTTGTGGAAGCTCCGTTCGAGCATATTGGGGTAGATATAGTAGGACCGCTGGAGCGAAGTGCGTCGGATACACGCACCTGTTGGTTATCCTGGTTTACGCTACGCGTTATCCAGAGGCCATACCACTTTGCTCTGCCTCCACTAAATCTGTCGCCGATGGGCTTGTTAAAGTTTTTTCTCGGGTGGGGATTCCCTGAGAAATGCTTACTGACCAAGGAACCAATTTGATGTCACGGCTGGTCCGTGAATCATGTAAACTTTTGGGGATTAAGACTATCAGGACATCAGTTTATCACCCTCAATCTGATGGCTTGGTGAAGCATTTTAACAAAACTCTAAAAAGCATGATGCGTAGGTTCATTGAAAGCGATGTGCGCAACTGGAATAAGCTGATTCCTCCCCACCTTTTTGCGATTAGAGAGGTCCGGCAGGCTTCCACAGGGTTCTCCCCGTTCGAGCTGCTGTATGGGAGGAGATCTCGGGGCGTGCTCGATCTTGTCAGAGAGATGTGGGAGGAACAGCAGGACAATTCGACCAATATGGTCCGGTATGTGTTGGATCTGCGCAGACGTCTTGAGTCTGTAGGTCAATGGGCTTGTGACAATCTACAACACAGGCACGAGACCAATTACAATAGAGGGGCCCGTTTGCGCACATTTCAGCCGGGAGATAAAGTGCATTTATTATTACCCAGCTCTGAGTCTAAACTACTGGCAAAGTGGCAAGGACCCTTTGAGGTTACACGCCGGGTTGGTATGGTGGATTACGAGGTCTGCCAGCCGGGACAAAGGAGGGAAAAGCACATTTATCATGTGAACCTCCTGAAGACTTGACCGTGACCTACTATGTCGGGTTGATAAATTGCACCAGACCGGGGGAGAGGTGCGTCGCCAGTTGCTTGTCCCTAAGCCTTTTAGGGAAGATTTATTGCATTTGGCTCACGCTGTTCCCCTGTCTGGTCACTTGGGTAGGGACACAACTAAAGCGAGACTTGAGGCACTGTTCAATTGGTTGGGGTTGGATGGCGACGTGAGGCGGTTTTGTGAGCAGTGCCCAGAGTGCCAACATGCCAGCCCCAGAGCCGTGCCACGAGCCCCCCTTGTGCCATTGCCACTTGTGGAAGCTCCGTTCGAGCATATTGGGGTAGATATAGTAGGACCGCTGGAGCGAAGTGCGTCGGATACACGCACCTGTTGGTTATCCTGGTTTACGCTACGCGTTATCCAGAGGCCATACCACTTTGCTCTGCCTCCACTAAATCTGTCGCCGATGGGCTTGTTAAAGTTTTTTCTCGGGTGGGGATTCCCTGAGAAATGCTTACTGACCAAGGAACCAATTTGATGTCACGGCTGGTCCGTGAATCATGTAAACTTTTGGGGATTAAGACTATCAGGACATCAGTTTATCACCCTCAATCTGATGGCTTGGTGAAGCATTTTAACAAAACTCTAAAAAGCATGATGCGTAGGTTCATTGAAAGCGATGTGCGCAACTGGAATAAGCTGATTCCTCCCCACCTTTTTGCGATTAGAGAGGTCCGGCAGGCTTCCACAGGGTTCTCCCCGTTCGAGCTGCTGTATGGGAGGAGATCTCGGGGCGTGCTCGATCTTGTCAGAGAGATGTGGGAGGAACAGCAGGACAATTCGACCAATATGGTCCGGTATGTGTTGGATCTGCGCAGACGTCTTGAGTCTGTAGGTCAATGGGCTTGTGACAATCTACAACACAGGCACGAGACCAATTACAATAGAGGGGCCCGTTTGCGCACATTTCAGCCGGGAGATAAAGTGCATTTATTATTACCCAGCTCTGAGTCTAAACTACTGGCAAAGTGGCAAGGACCCTTTGAGGTTACACGCCGGGTTGGTATGGTGGATTACGAGGTCTGCCAGCCGGGACAAAGGAGGGAAAAGCACATTTATCATGTGAACCTCCTGAAGACTTGACCGTGACCTACTATGTCGGGTTGATAAATTGCACCAGACCGGGGGAGAGGTGCGTCGCCAGTTGCTTGTCCCTAAGCCTTTTAGGGAAGATTTATTGCATTTGGCTCACGCTGTTCCCCTGTCTGGTCACTTGGGTAGGGACACAACTAAAGCGAGACTTGAGGCACTGTTCAATTGGTTGGGGTTGGATGGCGACGTGAGGCGGTTTTGTGAGCAGTGCCCAGAGTGCCAACATGCCAGCCCCAGAGCCGTGCCACGAGCCCCCCTTGTGCCATTGCCACTTGTGGAAGCTCCGTTCGAGCATATTGGGGTAGATATAGTAGGACCGCTGGAGCGAAGTGCGTCGGATACACGCACCTGTTGGTTATCCTGGTTTACGCTACGCGTTATCCAGAGGCCATACCACTTCGCTCTGCCTCCACTAAATCTGTCGCCGATGGGCTTGTTAAAGTTTTTTCTCGGGTGGGGATTCCCTGAGAAATGCTTACTGACCAAGGAACCAATTTGATGTCACGGCTGGTCCGTGAATCATGTAAACTTTTGGGGATTAAGACTATCAGGACATCAGTTTATCACCCTCAATCTGATGGCTTGGTGAAGCATTTTAACAAAACTCTAAAAAGCATGATGCGTAGGTTCATTGAAAGCGATGTGCGCAACTGGAATAAGCTGATTCCTCCCCACCTTTTTGCGATTAGAGAGGTCCGGCAGGCTTCCACAGGGTTCTCCCCGTTCGAGCTGCTGTATGGGAGGAGATCTCGGGGCGTGCTCGATCTTGTCAGAGAGATGTGGGAGGAACAGCAGGACAATTCGACCAATATGGTCCGGTATGTGTTGGATCTGCGCAGACGTCTTGAGTCTGTAGGTCAATGGGCTTGTGACAATCTACAACACAGGCACGAGACCAATTACAATAGAGGGGCCCGTTTGCGCACATTTAAGCCGGGAGATAAAGTGCATTTATTATTACCCAGCTCTGAGTCTAAACTACTGGCAAAGTGGCAAGGACCCTTTGAGGTTACACGCCGGGTTGGTATGGTGGATTACGAGGTCTGCCAGCCGGGACAAAGGAGGGAAAAGCACATTTATCATGTGAACCTCCTGAAGACTTGGGTGCAACAGGAGACATTGTTAGCAACACCCACAGATGACGTCACTGATTTGGGACCTGATCTTTCTTTCTTGGCGAGGATGGGGTCGGTTCAGGGTGGTAATAACCTGACACCAAGACAGAAACGTGAGGTTCACAATCTGGTGGCTGCTTTTCCTGACGTGTTCTCTCCAGTCCCGGGGCAGACTCGAGTAGCCCATCATCATATTGAAATTGAGCCGGGGACACGAGTTTGTTAAAGGCCATACCGCATACCTGAACGTAAAAGGCAGGTAGTGAAAGCGGAGATTGAGGAAATGCTCAAGCTGGGGGTAATAGAAGAGTCCCAAAGTGACTGGAATAGTCCAATCGTTTTAGTAGATAAGCCAGACGTGTCAACACGATTTTGCATTGATTTTAGGAGAGTCAATGAAAAATCAAAGTTTGATGCTTTTCCCATGCCCCGGGTAGATGAATTGCTGGAACGTCTAGGCACGGCTCACTTTATGACGACACTGGATTTAACGAAGGGGTACTGGCAGATACCCCTGACCCCAGAATCACGGGAGAGAACAGGGGTTATACCAGTTAATTACCATGCCCTTTGGGTTGCATGGAGCGCCGGCCACTTTCCAGCAGATGGATCGCATTTTGCGGCCTCATCAGCAGTACGCCGCTGCATACATAGATGACGTGGTTATCCACAATGAGGACTGGCAGAGTCATCTGTAAGGTAGCGGCAGTACTGAAATCCTTGCGGGAGGCCGGGCTCACTGCTAACCCAAAGAAATGTGCCATTGGGAAGAGTCTGTCAGAGTATTTGGGGTATCGGTTTGGAGGCGGCCAGGTCAGACCGCTTGTTGCAAAGGTGAAAGCCTTGGCTGACTGGCCGACTCCTACCACAAAAACCCAGGTGCGCTCTTTCTTGGGACTGGCAGGATATTATTGTAAGTTCATCCCAAACTTTGCTACTCTCGCTGCTCCCTTGACAGACCTAACCCGGAAGGCTGCCCCAAATACGGTCCAGTGGATGGAGCCGTGTCAGAGGGCCTTTCTCGCCTTGAAGAGGAGGCTGTGTAGCAAGCCAGTGTTTTGCAGTCCGGACTTTAGTCGGAGGTTTACCCTACAGACGGATGCATCTGAGACAGGTCTCGGAGCAGTGTTGTCTCAGGAGGTGCGGGGAAGCGAGCACTACTTATTGGACTACTTATTGCACACCAAGAGCATTGCTCCACTTCTGGCTTGTACTGGAGGAATGACATCACCAGCATACCCAATTTAGAGTGCTTGAGCTCACCAAATATAGCTGTGTAACTGATTGCATTTGCACTTGATCTTTTGAAAAAAAAAAAAAAAACATTCTTTCATTTTACTCACTAAAACAAAATATACACAAGACTCATCATGAACACTAAAATATCCCTTTGATATCAGTATAACTTTTTGTCCAGAACAACAGAATAAAATGTGTAAATGAGAGGAGGCCATTGGGCTCATCTATATTCCTCAAATGCTTAAGATACCTTGGATTATGTTACTATATGTTTGGTTAAAGTGGAAATAATGCCCCATACGGTCAAATAGATAAATAACTTGGCTAATGATGGCATAATATGTACTTTTTGTTACATCCAAATGGTGAAAACTTTATAAGCCTTGTGGGGGAAAAAAGCAAGAGGCAGCCATTACCTATAGCTGTTCCAGGACTTTAGCATTAGACTTTGCCTCCTGTTCTCAACAGTGTCCTGCATAAGGTCAAGGGGAATTGTAACAGGGTCAGTCAATAGCATTTAGTAGGCAGCGAAACCTAACCTGGCGATTGTGTTGCAAGTTAATCCTGCTGTGATTCAACTCAACAGCACAGTAATAGTGATCCATTTACCATGATCACTTTACTGAGGAGATGCCTGGCTCCAGAATGTGAGGCAATAATACAGAAGTGTCATTCAAATGCATATTAGAAATGTATATTTATTACAACCACCCAGGGGACTAACTAAAAGTGGGTGTTCTAGACAGGTAAATGAATGAATATGTATGTGGGGATTCATCACTGTGCTCACTATAGATTTAAACTGGAGGTATAGGTGTCAGGATCCAGCCTGGCCATAGATCTGTACCCTGCTAATCAGCCTCAGCGGTTGATTGACATGTTTGAAATGTGAATTGCTTTGTTTGTCTGCTGGACAGGTCAGGGGTTACATTTCACTTAAAAATAAACAGGTTGAAGTTACACAAGGTGCAGCCCGGATGGGTATAGTGGTTTCAGCTTTGCTAGATAATTCAGTGTTATCCTACACCCAACCATTGAAAGTTAAATGCTTTATTTGCAATTGCCTGGTGCAAGAGAGAGAAAAAAACAACCTGCCCATTGATTAGCCAAGACTTTTATTTCTTTATGCCACCTTAAACCGTGAATTTTACACCTTTGAGTGTGTTGCTTGTGTCTAATTTCCTGGTGTCTGTTTGAATTGACACTTTCCAGGTGTGGCTTTTCAGCACCTGTGATCTCATTGCCTGCGGAGCATGGATCAGCATCTTCTGCCAACAGATGTATGAATAAACCCAGCATGAATAAACCCAGCTACAAAGTATTGAAATTATAGATTTCAAAGCCCTTGCTTTGGCTACAATCTTTACAGGGAGTCAAAGCATGGAGTGTGAATTGTCTGAAATCACTGGATTTGAAAACACAGTCTCTGTAGAACTCTTTTAATATAATTTCAATGAGGCTGAGTGTAAGGTTTATAAATGGTAAACATGAAATTAACTACTGTTACGCTATAAGAATGAGACCAGACCATGTTTCAAATTTTAACAATGCTTACAATTTATTAGTTACAAATACACACATTAAATCTTGCATTGAACATTATTGTTTAGATACAAGATGTGCCACTGTCCCTAACCCTATTTGCACACTACTGTTTGTATATGGGAATACCTGAATCAGACTGGTGTACTGGTGTGTTGAGTGGGGTTACAATACTTCTCTTAGACACACCAGTGGTCTGCTGTTATGAGCAGAGTTCTTTTTTTATAGAACACTATACAGGTCTTTAGTGTTACACATTAGAACACTACCCAGGTCTTTAGTGTTACACATCATGCAAACTACCCCATACTATGCTCCATACTGCGTTTCATTCTGATTCCCACGTTACAAAAAGGACGTTGCAGCTTTCGTCCAGCAAAGAACAACCAGAGGCTACCGTTTCAAATGCTGTGCAGACAGACGCAGGTCAGACTGTACATGGAGTGTATGCCTCCAAGCCACTTTGTTGCTCCTGAATCTTTGGTATCTTTTAAGAAGTGACAGGTTGAAGTTTGGGGATCGCTCAGCTCGAGCACTGATAATCGAACAGCCGCCTCTCATTCGTAAGTGTTCCTGTGTTCTTGTATTGTTCTGTGCCCCGCAGGTCGAGATATGTACCCTGTGTACTGTACTCTACCCTTATTATTTCAGTACACACCTTCCTAAGAGATGGCTACACTTATCAAAAAGGAGTCTGTTCAGTAGTGGTGAATGTAGTGTAAAAGGAGTCTGTTCAGTAGTGGTGAATGTAGTGTAAAAGGAGTCTGTTCGATAGTGGTGAATGTAGTGTAAAAGGAGTCTGTTCGATAGTGGTGAGTGTAGTGTAAAAGGAGTCTGTTCGATAGTGGTGAATGTAGTGTAAAAGGAGTCTGTTCAGTAGTGGTGAATGTAGTGTAAAAGGAGTCTGTTCAGTAGTGGTGAATGTAGTGTAAAAGGAGTCTGTTCGGTAGTGGTGAATGTAGTGTAAAAGGAGTCTGTTCAGTAGTGGTGAATGTAGTGTAAAAGGAGTCTGTTCAGTAGTGGTGAATGTAGTGACAAGACATAAACTAAAGGTTTTAAGTGGCTTAACACCCTGTTTTCTATCTAATTTATACTGCATATGTAATTTTATATATTCCCATGTAATGTACATGTTTGGAACTTCACCATAAACATGCATTGTTTTATACAGACTAATAAAGAGTTATTTAAGTCTACTTTAATATTTAACTAAATCATTATTAAATATGTCAGAACTCATGCGACATTTAAAAAACTAAATATAATGAGCCTAATTATGAAGGGAAATTGTGGGTTGTGTTAGGAGATAAACCGGACAGGAAAATCGTGATATCTGCCCAAACAGCAACACAAAGAAAACATTATACAAGCAGAGCTAGCTTACAGATACTGCTAGAAAAAAGAAAACATTATACAAGCAGAGCTAGCTTACAGGTACTGCTAGAAAAAAGAAAACATTATACAAGCAGAGCTAGCTTACAGGTACTGCTAGAAAAAAGAAAACATTATACAAGCAGAGCTAGCTTACAGGTACTGCTAGAAAAAAGAAAACATTATACAAGCAGAGCTAGCTTACAGGTACTGCTAGAAAAAAGAAAACATTATACAAGCAGAGCTAGCTTACAGGTACTGCTAGAAAAAAGAAAACATTATACAAGCAGAGCTAGCTTACAGGTACTGCTAGAAAAAAGAAAACATTATACAAGCAGAGCTAGCTTACAGGTACTGCTAGAAAAAAGAAAACATTATACAAGCAGAGCTAGCTTACAGATACTGCTAGAAAAAAGAAAACATTATACAAGCAGAGCTAGCTTACAGATACTGCTAGAAAAAAGAAAACATTATACAAGCAGAGCTAGCTTACAGATACTGCTAGAAAAAAGAAAACATTATACAAGCAGAGCTAGCTTACAGGTACTGCTAGAAAAAAGAAAACATTATACAAGCAGAGCTAGCTTACAGGTACTGCTAGAAAAAAGAAAACATTATACAAGCAGAGCTAGCTTACAGGTACTGCTAGAAAAAAGAAAACATTATACAAGCAGAGCTAGCTTACAGATACTGCTAGAAAAAAGAAAACATTATACAAGCAGAGCTAGCTTACAGGTACTGCTAGAAAAAAGAAAACATTATACAAGCAGAGCTAGCTTACAGGTACTGCTAGAAAAAAGAAAACATTATACAAGCAGAGCTAGCTTACAGATACTGCTAGAAAAAAGAAAACATTATACAAGCAGAGCTAGCTTACAGGTACTGCTAGAAAAAAGAAAACATTATACAAGCAGAGCTAGCTTACAGGTACTGCTAGAAAAAAGAAAACATTATACAAGCAGAGCTAGCTTACAGGTACTGCTAGAAAAAAGAAAACATTATACAAGCAGAGCTAGCTTACAGGTACTGCTAGAAAAAAGAAAACATTATACAAGCAGAGCTAGCTTACAGGTACTGCTAGAAAAAAGAAAACATTATACAAGCAGAGCTAGCTTACAGATACTGCTAGAAAAAAGAAAACATTATACAAGCAGAGCTAGCTTACAGGTACTGCTAGAAAAAAGAAAACATTATACAAGCAGAGCTAGCTTACAGGTACTGCTAGAAAAAAGCACACGTTAATAAGCAAATGTTGTTTTTTTTTAAATGAACAACCGTGTAACGTTTTCCTCAAAGAGGATGAAAAGGACGGCAATTGCAAATACAATAAATGTTGTTAGCGGGCCATAACATAGGATAAAGTTTAAAAAAATAGTGGACCTGTTATAGCAGCTTGACCCCCACCCCCCAACACACTCTCAGCAGAAGAAGAGAGGGTCATTGGAATATTGGGGACGTCTGTCATAGAGCAAGTAGTGAGAGCATCGCTACTTCTATCATATATTGTGCTCCTGACATTGTACTAGCCTGATACGACGTATAGAAACGAGTCCCTGATTGTCTATATTAAATTGAACATTAGAGTAATGTTTTATTAATTTATTAATCTGTGTGTGATTGCACTTTATTCAGAGAACAGAACAAGGTTGTTAGAACTGACACTAGAATAAAAAGGTGCTTTAGAAACCTGTGATTATTTGTGATGTTAAAAAGGTGCTTCACAAATTTGTGATTATCTGTGATGTTAAAAAGGTGCTTCACAAAGCTGTGATTATCGGTGATGGTAAAAAGGTGCTTCACAAAACTGTGATTATCTGTGATGGTAAAAAGGTGCTTCACAAAGCTGTGATTATCTGTGCAGGTAAAAAGGTGCTTCACAAAGCTGTGATTATCAGTGATGGTAAAAAGGTGCTTCACAAAGCTGTGATTATCAGTGATGGTAAAAAGGTGCTTCACAAATCTGTGATTATCTGGCTGTGAATTATCTGTGATGGTAAAAAGGTGCTTCACAAAGCTGTGATTATCTGTGATGGTAAAAAGGTGCTTCACAAAGCTGTGATTATCGGTGATGGTAAAAAGGTGCTTCACAAAACTGTGATTATCTGTGATGGTAAAAAGGTGCTTCACAAAGCTGTGATTATCTTGCTGTGAATTATCTGTGATGGTAAAAAGGTGCTTCACAAAGCTGTGATTATAGGTGATGGTAAAAAGGTGCTTCACAAAGCTGTAATTATAGGTGATGGTAAAAAGGTGCTTCACAAAGCTTTGATTATCTTGCTGTGAATTATCTGTGATGGTAAAAAGGTGCTTCACAAAGCTGTGATTATAGGTGATGGTAAAAAGGTGCTTCACAAAACTGTGATTATCTGTGCAGGTAAAAAGGTGCTTCACAAAGCTGTGATTATCGGTGATGGTAAAAAGGTGCTTCACAAAGCTGTGATTATCGGTGATGGTAAAAAGGTGCTTCACAAAACTGTGATTATCTGTGATGGTAAAAAGGTGCTTCACAAAGCTGTGATTATCGGTGATGGTAAAAAGGTGCTTCACAAAGCTGTGATTATCGGTGATGGTAAAAAGGTGCTTCACAAATCTGTGATTATCTGTGATGGTAAAAATGTGCTTCACAAAGCTGTGATTATCTTGCTGTGAATTATCTGTGATGGTAAAAAGGTGCTTCACAAAGCTGTGATTATAGGTGATGGTAAAAAGGTGCTTCACAAAGCTGTGATTATCTGTGATGGTAAAAAGGTGCTTCACAAAGCTGTGATTATCTGGCTGTGAATTATCTGTGATGGTAAAAAGGTGCTTCACAAAGCTGTGATTATAGGTGATGGTAAAAAGGTGCTTCACAAAGCTGTGATTATCGGTGATGGTAAAAAGGTGGTTCACAAAGCTGTGATTATCGGTGATGGTAAAAAGGTGCTTCACAAAGCTGTGATTATCTGTGATGGTAAAAAGGTGCTTCACAAAGCTGTGATTATCTGTGATGGTAAAAAGGTGCTTCACAAAGCTGTGATTATCTGGCTGTGAATTATCTGTGATGGTAAAAAGGTGCTTCACAAAGCTGTGATTATCGGTGATGGTAAAAAGGTGCTTCACAAAGCTGTGATTATAGGTGATGGTAAAAAGGTGCTTCACAAAGCTGTGATTATCGGTGATGGTAAAAAGGTGCTTCACAAAACTGTGATTATCTGTGATGGTAAAAAGGTGCTTCACAAAGCTGTGATTATCGGTGATGGTAAAAAGGTGCTTCACAAAGCTGTGATTATCGGTGATGGTAAAAAGGTGCTTCACAAATCTGTGATTATCTGTGATGGTAAAAATGTGCTTCACAAAGCTGTGATTATCTTGCTGTGAATTATCTGTGATGGTAAAAAGGTGCTTCACAAAGCTGTGATTATAGGTGATGGTAAAAAGGTGCTTCACAAAGCTGTGATTATCTGTGATGGTAAAAAGGTGCTTCACAAAGCTGTGATTATCTGGCTGTGAATTATCTGTGATGGTAAAAAGGTGCTTCACAAAGCTGTGATTATAGGTGATGGTAAAAAGGTGCTTCACAAAGCTGTGATTATCGGTGATGGTAAAAAGGTGGTTCACAAAGCTGTGATTATCGGTGATGGTAAAAAGGTGCTTCACAAAGCTGTGATTATCTGTGATGGTAAAAAGGTGCTTCACAAAGCTGTGATTATCTGTGATGGTAAAAAGGTGCTTCACAAAGCTGTGATTATCTGGCTGTGAATTATCTGTGATGGTAAAAAGGTGCTTCACAAAGCTGTGATTATCGGTGATGGTAAAAAGGTGCTTCACAAAGCTGTGATTATCTGTGATGGTAAAAAGGTGCTTCACAAAACTGTGATTATCGGTGATGGTAAAAAGGTGCTTCAGAAAACTGTGATTATCTGTGATGGTAAAAAGGTGCTTCACAAAGCTGTGATTATCGGTGATGGTAAAAAGGTGCTTCACAAAGCTGTGATTATCGGTGATGGTAAAAAGGTGCTTCACAAAGCTGTGATTATAGGTGATGGTAAAAAGGTGCTTCACAAAGCTGTGATTATAGGTGATGGTAAAAAGGTGCTTCACAAAGCTTTGATTATCTTGCTGTGAATTATCTGTGATGGTAAAAAGGTGCTTCACAAAGCTGTGATTATAGGTGATGGTAAAAAGGTGCTTCACAAAACTGTGATTATCTGTGCAGGTAAAAAGGTGCTTCACAAAGCTGTGATTATCGGTGATGGTAAAAAGGTGCTTCACAAAGCTGTGATTATAGGTGATGGTAAAAAGGTGCTTCACAAAGCTGTGATTATAGGTGATGGTAAAAAGGTGCTTCACAAAGCTGTGATTATAGGTGATGGTAAAAAGGTGCTTCACAAAGCTGTGATTATCTGGCTGTGAATTATCTGTGATGGTAAAAAGGTGCTTCACAAAGCTGTGATTATCGGTGATGGTAAAAAGGTGCTTCACAAAGCTGTGATTATCGGTGATGGTAAAAAGGTGCTTCACAAAACTGTGATTATCTGTGATGGTAAAAAGGTGCTTCACAAAGCTGTGATTATCTTGCTGTGAATTATCTGTGATGGTAAAAAGGTGCTTCACAAAGCTGTGATTATAGGTGATGGTAAAAAGGTGCTTCACAAAGCTGTAATTATAGGTGATGGTAAAAAGGTGCTTCACAAAGCTTTGATTATCTTGCTGTGAATTATCTGTGATGGTAAAAAGGTGCTTCACAAAGCTGTGATTATAGGTGATGGTAAAAAGGTGCTTCACAAAACTGTGATTATCTGTGCAGGTAAAAAGGTGCTTCACAAAGCTGTGATTATCGGTGATGGTAAAAAGGTGCTTCACAAAGCTGTGATTATCGGTGATGGTAAAAAGGTGCTTCACAAAACTGTGATTATCTGTGATGGTAAAAAGGTGCTTCACAAAGCTGTGATTATCGGTGATGGTAAAAAGGTGCTTCACAAAGCTGTGATTATCGGTGATGGTAAAAAGGTGCTTCACAAATCTGTGATTATCTGTGATGGTAAAAATGTGCTTCACAAAGCTGTGATTATCTTGCTGTGAATTATCTGTGATGGTAAAAAGGTGCTTCACAAAGCTGTGATTATAGGTGATGGTAAAAAGGTGCTTCACAAAGCTGTGATTATCTGTGATGGTAAAAAGGTGCTTCACAAAGCTGTGATTATCTGGCTGTGAATTATCTGTGATGGTAAAAAGGTGCTTCACAAAGCTGTGATTATAGGTGATGGTAAAAAGGTGCTTCACAAAGCTGTGATTATCGGTGATGGTAAAAAGGTGGTTCACAAAGCTGTGATTATCGGTGATGGTAAAAAGGTGCTTCACAAAGCTGTGATTATCTGTGATGGTAAAAAGGTGCTTCACAAAGCTGTGATTATCTGTGATGGTAAAAAGGTGCTTCACAAAGCTGTGATTATCTGGCTGTGAATTATCTGTGATGGTAAAAAGGTGCTTCACAAAGCTGTGATTATCGGTGATGGTAAAAAGGTGCTTCACAAAGCTGTGATTATCTGTGATGGTAAAAAGGTGCTTCACAAAACTGTGATTATCGGTGATGGTAAAAAGGTGCTTCAGAAAACTGTGATTATCTGTGATGGTAAAAAGGTGCTTCACAAAGCTGTGATTATCGGTGATGGTAAAAAGGTGCTTCACAAAGCTGTGATTATCGGTGATGGTAAAAAGGTGCTTCACAAAGCTGTGATTATAGGTGATGGTAAAAAGGTGCTTCACAAAGCTGTGATTATAGGTGATGGTAAAAAGGTGCTTCACAAAGCTTTGATTATCTTGCTGTGAATTATCTGTGATGGTAAAAAGGTGCTTCACAAAGCTGTGATTATAGGTGATGGTAAAAAGGTGCTTCACAAAACTGTGATTATCTGTGCAGGTAAAAAGGTGCTTCACAAAGCTGTGATTATCGGTGATGGTAAAAAGGTGCTTCACAAAGCTGTGATTATAGGTGATGGTAAAAAGGTGCTTCACAAAGCTGTGATTATAGGTGATGGTAAAAAGGTGCTTCACAAAGCTGTGATTATAGGTGATGGTAAAAAGGTGCTTCACAAAGCTGTGATTATCTGGCTGTGAATTATCTGTGATGGTAAAAAGGTGCTTCACAAAGCTGTGATTATCGGTGATGGTAAAAAGGTGCTTCACAAAACTGTGATTATCTGTGCAGGTAAAAAGGTGCTTCACAAAGCTGTGATTATCGGTGATGGTAAAAAGGTGCTTCACAAAGCTGTGATTATAGGTGATGGTAAAAAGGTGCTTCACAAAGCTGTGATTATAGGTGATGGTAAAAAGGTGCTTCACAAAGCTGTGATTATCTGTGATGGTAAAAAGGTGCTTCACAAAGCTGTGATTATCTGGCTGTGAATTATCTGTGATGGTAAAAAGGTGCTTCACAAAGCTGTGATTATCGGTGATGGTAAAAAGGTGGTTCACAAAGCTGTGATTATCGGTGATGGTAAAAAGGTGCTTCACAAAGCTGTGATTATCTGTGATGGTAAAAAGGTGCTTCACAAAACTGTGATTATCTGTGATGGTAAAAAGGTGCTTCACAAAGCTGTGATTATCTGGCTGTGAATTATCTGTGATGGTAAAAAGGTGCTTCACAAAGCTGTGATTATCGGTGATGGTAAAAAGGTGCTTCACAAAGCTGTGATTATCTGTGCAGGTAAAAAGGTGCTTCACAAAGCTGTGATTATCTGTGCAGGTAAAAAGGTGCTTCACAAAGCTGTGATTATCTGTGATGGTAAAAAGGTGCTTCACAAAGCTGTGATTATCTTGCTGTGAATTATCTGTGATGGTAAAAAGGTGCTTCACAAAGCTGTGATTATAGGTGATGGTAAAAAGGTGCTTCACAAAGCTGTGATTATAGGTGATGGTAAAAAGGTGCTTCACAAAGCTTTGATTATCTTGCTGTGAATTATCTGTGATGGTAAAAAGGTGCTTCACAAAGCTGTGATTATAGGTGATGGTAAAAAGGTGCTTCACAAAACTGTGATTATCTGTGCAGGTAAAAAGGTGCTTCACAAAGCTGTGATTATCGGTGATGGTAAAAAGGTGCTTCACAAAGCTGTGATTATAGGTGATGGTAAAAAGGTGCTTCACAAAGCTGTGATTATAGGTGATGGTAAAAAGGTGCTTCACAAAGCTGTGATTATCTGTGATGGTAAAAAGGTGCTTCACAAAGCTGTGATTATCTGGCTGTGAATTATCTGTGATGGTAAAAAGGTGCTTCACAAAGCTGTGATTATCGGTGATGGTAAAAAGGTGGTTCACAAAGCTGTGATTATCGGTGATGGTAAAAAGGTGCTTCACAAAGCTGTGATTATCTGTGATGGTAAAAAGGTGCTTCACAAAACTGTGATTATCTGTGATGGTAAAAAGGTGCTTCACAAAGCTGTGATTATCTGGCTGTGAATTATCTGTGATGGTAAAAAGGTGCTTCACAAAGCTGTGATTATCGGTGATGGTAAAAAGGTGCTTCACAAAGCTGTGATTATCTGTGATGGTAAAAAGGTGCTTCACAAAGCTGTGATTATCGGTGATGGTAAAAAGGTGCTTCACAAAACTGTGATTATCTGTGATGGTAAAAAGGTGCTTCACAAAGCTGTGATTATAGGTGATGGTAAAAAGGTGCTTCACAAAGCTGTGATTATCTGTGATGGTAAAAAGGTGCTTCACAAAGCTGTGATTATAGGTGATGGTAAAAAGGTGCTTCACAAAGCTGTGATTATAGGTGATGGTAAAAAGGTGCTTCACAAAGCTGTGATTATCTGTGATGGTAAAAAGGTGCTTCACAAAGCTGTGATTATCGGTGATGGTAAAAAGGTGCTTCACAAAGCTGTGATTATCGGTGATGGTAAAAAGGTGCTTCACAAAGCTGTGATTATAGGTGATGGTAAAAAGGTGCTTCACAAAGCTATGATTATCTGTGATGGTAAAAAGGTGCTTCACAAAGCTGTGATTATCTGTGATGGTAAAAAGGTGCTTCACAAAGCTGTGATTATCTGGCTGTGAATTATCTGTGATGGTAAAAAGGTGCTTCACAAAGCTGTGATTATCGGTGATGGTAAAAAGGTGCTTCACAAAGCTGTGATTATCAGTGATGGTAAAAAGGTGCTTCACAAAGCTGTGATTATCAGTGATGTTAAAAAGGTGCTTCACAAAGCTGTGATTATCAGTGATGTTAAAAAGGTGCTTCACAAATCTGTGATTACCTGTGCAGGTAAAAAGGTGCTTCACAAAGCTGTGATTATCTGTGCAGGTAAAAAGGTGCTTCACAAAACTGTGATTATCTGTGATGGTAAAAAGGTGCTTCACAAAGCTGTGATTATCGGTGATGGTAAAAAGGTGCTTCACAAAGCTGTGATTATCTGTGCAGGTAAAAAGGTGCTTCACAAAGCTGTGATTATCTGTGCAGGTAAAAAGGTGCTTCACAAAGCTGTGATTATCTGTGATGGTAAAAAGGTGCTTTACAAATCTGTGATTATCTGGCTGTGATTAATGGCATATGTGTGAAGCTGAACTTTGTGAACTCTACTTACACTCTGTTTTCTTAACAATATCTGAACACTATCAATTTATGGGCATGTCAGCAATGTTGTTCCAGACTCATAACATACATCTCTTCTACACAAGATCAAGTGTACCCCACTTTTTCAATTCCTTGTTCCTCTGTATCCTGGACTTCTTTCCTTAAAACTGTGCTTGAGCACAGTGTTCTCAAGTGTGCTCACAATATTTGTTTTAACCTTCAACTGTTTTTTTTCTTTATTGCATATTAATGATAATTTAGCAGCTTCTTACAGCTTCCTCCTTACTATACAAGCTGATTCATAACTTTGCATCACCTCTGCATTTGGTTTGACTTAATCTACCTTGGATATCCCATTACTATTTCACTATGACCTGAACAGACGAATCGCTTTGACTGTGAGTGTTCTTACAAGGAAGTAAAGCTAATACATGCCTGCTGGTCTCAGTTGATATCATTATAAACCAAGTAGTAGAAACCCATAATTGTTAAGGGTTTGTCAAAACACCAGTGCATAGAACCGAAAATACAATTCTAATAAAAATGTTTAACAGCAGCTCCTGAGGACAATATTGTTTTATTTCTGACTTATAAGAAGTTAATACTTCTGCCAAAACTGCACGAAAAGTCCCTAACACTATGAGAAACCCTGTACAAAAGAGTCCCTAAAGTACATTAAATGTATGCTGACTTCTTTCAGATCTCTTCAAACCTGTGTGTTGCATGCTGTTGATTTTGTTGTTTTTGTGAATGAACAAACATGTTGGAAAAAGCTCTGAATATGTGTCCTCTTTCGAGGTTAACTTTCTCAGCTCAGAAAGACCCATTCTGTTGAGACTTGTAGGAACTGGGATGCTTCGTGGCATTTGTCTCTTATTCAGTGTCAGCTCTGATCTTATGGAGATGTCTTTTACTGTCAGTACCCACAATGCATGCGTGGGCAGCAGTGTGGAGTAGTGGTTAGGGCTCTGGACTCTTGACCGGAGGGTTGTGGGTTCAATCCCCAGTGGGGGACACTGCTGTTGTACCCTTGAGCAAGGTACTTTACCTAGATTGCTCCAGTAAAAATGGGTAATTGTATGTAAAATAATGTGATACCTGTATAATGTGAAATAATGTATAATGTGATATCTTGTAACAATTGTAAGTCGCCCTGGATAAGGGCGTCTGCTAAGAAATAATAATAATAATAATAATAATAATTGTGTTTGGCAGGGATGAAACATCAGTCACTCTGGATTAATGTTCACTCCAGTTTAACTCAAGTGGTTTGGATGTCTGTCCCCTATAGGATCATGGCAACCATAATCAAGGTTAATCTAACGGAGCAGCCCTGGTAAAAAAAAAAAAAAAAAAAAAAAAAGCTGAGATTGACTTGCTTTTTAAACCTGTTGTTACCTGATGTTTTTCTATTCTACACAGCTGAAATGTGGAAACAGACCTATACTGAAGTGTTTCAGTGGTAACTCATTGCCGTCACTTTGATGAAAATCATCCCTGAATAAAAACACTTCAAAAGATGTACACAAAAGAACAACAACATAGAAAGTCCAAAATGTGCTTGCAACAATGCTTAACTACGAAAAGATATAGATTTTCACTCAATGCTAAAGGACAGAAGTTCATGGGGTAGCTCGATTATAATGATGTGCTGACTTTTTAAAGTCATGTTGTATTTGCTCTAAATGATTTTAAAGGGATTCTTTACACATGTAAATGCCCTGTTGAAAAAAAGCATGACTGATTCACTGAGTGTATACTTGCTGTCATCTGCAAAACTGTCATCGAATGCCAACAGCCTTTGGTGCAACAATTTAGCTGAGGTTATGCTGGCTTACCCAAGCCTGAAATGTATCCAGCTACCCTGGGCAAACCAAGAGTGTGGCGAACAGAGGGGGTTATTAAAACACTGATACAGCACAATTTCAACTACAAAGTGAAACTTTTCTAAGCAGACTTTTTTCTGAGGGAAATTTTGCTCCTCAATTCTTTTTTCACTTTTGTAACTGGAGGTTGTGACCTTAAATTGATGTTTGTATTTTATTTTTCTCCAACCTTCAGTTCCAGACAGTATTTTCTACTGCTTTCTTTTCAATAATTCATATCCTTTGTTGTGGTCTTTTTTTTGTTTTCTCTCTAGGTTTATGAGCGACTGCTGAAGAGATACACAGAACAGGAGCAGAGAGCATTCCTCTGAATCAAAGCCATGAATAACCCAGTCTAATAGCCTCGCTCCTGCTTTAGCTGCTTAAAAAGATACTGATTTTCATTCAGTGCTAAATGACAGAAGGTCACAAGGTAGCATTGTAGGCATTTGTGATAAAGAGAGAAAGGATCGATGCTGTAAATCTCCCTCCCGATTAGAAAGGGCGCTGTGTAAGGGGGAAGGTATGCTGCCTCCTAGATCTGCCACCTCGGTGGTAGGTGGAAACCGGAAGGTGACCATATTAGGAGGGGCGCGTAGCTGCAAGTACTCAGGATGATTCCATTGCGGTCAGCTGCAGGGCAGCCCTCTATTGGAGAAACCATGGCGACGCACTGACTACAGGGAGGAGTTTGCTGGGTACAAAGGGGAAGCAGTTACGTTAGTACCTCCCCTTGCGCTGAGAAACTAAAGCGACCGGCCGGAGCTGATATATGTCTTTGTTTTGTTACGTATTTGTTTGTGTTTTCACAGAGGAGCAGGAGGACGGGAGGCTGTAGCCACTGAGCCAGCACTAACCCCAGAGCACGCCCCTCATCGCACACCACAACACAGCACAGCGCATGCACCACGATCCCCAGAGAAGAGTGGAGTGTCTTATTGTTTACTTTTGGAGACTGAGTTTATTTCTGTTTTACCCCGATATCATCGTTGATAGCGGGGTGGATTATTTTTTTTCATTTGGATTATTTTTGGTATTTTTGTTTGTAAAAATAAAAGAACATTTCTTTGGGAGAAACAGTCTGGACATTATATATCTACCGCACCGCACCACTCATCCTGTCACAGCATTACAGAGCACTTTATGTGGATGAGGAAAAACAGTTACAAGAAATAGATGTCTACAATTATTTATTTTAGCAATTCTTTTGCAAAACACCAAAAATGCAAATTCAAAAGTATTCATACCCTGACAAGGAAAATGAAATGAATAGCTAGTTGAGGCAGCTTTAGCAATAATAACCTCTTTTAAACGATTAGGATATTTGTCAATGAGCTTTTGGCATGATTCTTTAGTGATTTTTGACCATTCTTCAACGCAAAATTGTTCCAGTTCATTCAAATTCCAAGGACTTCTCTTGTGCACAGCCTTCTTCAACTCATACCAACGATTCTCAATCGGATATAGATCGGGACTTTGACTAGGCCATTCCAGAACCTTGATTTTATTCTTCTTTAACCATTTTGAAGTAGATTTTGATGTGTGTTTTGGATTGGTGTTGTGTTGGAACGTCCAGTTGCGCTTTAAAACCAAGTTTTGTAATGGAGGGTTTCAGATGATTGGCCAATATCTTTTGGTATGCTATGGAATCCATTTTACCATCTATTGGAATTAAATTTTCTGTGCCATTAGAGGAAAAACATAGAAAGATATTACCACCTCCATGCTTGACAGTAGGTAAGGTGTTCTTTTCTTTGTACACCTCACCAGACTTTCTCCAAATGTAATGACTATCAGCATGACCAAATAGCTTGATTTTTGTTTCATCACTCCACAAAACTTTGACCAGAACTCATATCCATCTTTCAAATGCCGTTTTGCAAACTTTAAGCGATTGTCCTTGTGATGTTTTCCTAAGAGTGGCTTTTTCCTTGGCCTGCGACCTTTACCAGGGAGATCGTGTCTAACTAACCTGCTTGACTTTTTTGAGGATGCAACATTGACAATGGATAATTGCAAAGCATACGACATTGTTTATTTAGATTTCCAGAAATCTTTTGACAAAGTCCTGCATAAAAGATTAATTCTCAAACTGAATGCAGTAGGGATTCAAGGAAATGCATGCACATGGATTAGGGAGTGGTTAACATGTAGAAAACAGAAAGTACTGATTAGAGGAGAAACCTCAAAATGGAGCGAGGTAACCCATGGTGTACCACAGGGATCAGTATTAGGTCCTCTGCTATTCCTAATCCACATTAATGACTTAGATTCTGATATAGTAAGCAAACTTGTTAAATTTGCAGATTACACAAAAATAGGAGGAGTGGCAAACACTGTTGCAGCAGCAAAGGTCATTCAAAATGATCTAGACAGCATTCAGAACTGGGCAGACACATGGCAAATGACATTTAATAGAGAAAAGTGTAAAGTATTGCATGCAGGAAATAAAAATGTGCATTATAAATATGATATGGGAGATACTGAAATTGAAGAAGGGAACTATGAAAAAGACCTAGGAGTTTATGTTGACTCAGAAATGTCTTCATCTAGACAATGTGGGGAAGCTATAAAAAAGGCCAACAAGATGCTCGGCTATATTGTGAGAAGTGTTGAATTTAAATCAAGGGAAGTAATGTCAAAACTTTACAATGCATTAGTAAGACCTCACCTAGAATATTGTGTTCAGTTCTGGTCACCTCGTTACAAAAAGGATATTGCTGCTCTAGAAAGAGTGCAAAGAGAGCAACCAGAATTATCCCGGGTTTAAAAGGCATGTCATATGTAGACAGGCTAAAAGAATTTAATCTATTCAGTCTTCAACAAAGAAGACTACGCGGCGATCTGATTCAAACATTCAAAATCCTAAAAGGTATAGACAATGTTGACCCAGGGGACTTTTTTGACCTGAAAAAAGAAACAAGGCCCAGGGGTCACAAATGGAGATTAGATAAAGGGGCATTCAGAGCAGAAAATAGGAGACACTTTTTTACACAGAGAATTGTGAGGGTCTGGAACCAACTCCCCTGTAATATTGTTGAAGCTGACACCCTGGGATCCTTCAAGAAGCTGCTTGATGAGATTCTGGGATCAATCAGCTACTAACATCCAAACGAGCGAGATGGGCTGAATGGCCTCCTCTCATTTGTAAACTTTCTTATGTTCTTATGTTTCTTACCGTGCAATACCCAACCTATGGTTGAAATGGAAACCCCAGTCCCACTTGCAGCCAATTCACTTTGAATATCTTCGGCAGTCAATCTCGGATTGTTATTAACCTTCCTCAGAATTTTTCTACTTGTTCTTGGTGAAAGAACTGTCTTTCTTCCAGACCGAGGGAGCATTGTGACAGTACCATGAGTCTTGTTCTTATTGATACTATAAACAATAGTCGAAATTGGGATACTCAAATGCTTGGAAATTTTATCTTCACGATCGCTGAATGACTCCATTGGCGCAGCAAGTCAGACAGTTCTGGGTGCTTGGACACCTAAGAAAGGAACCAGTCCATCACATTAATCCAGCTGACAGGGGGCGGAATAGCGGACCAATGGAGAACAAGGGACCGCGTCGGAACGAGAACAACCAATGAGAAACACTCCACGTGGACTCAGGCACCGCCCAAAATAACCAAACTATCCAATCACAGTGGTAAAGAGAACCTTACAAATGTCCTTGCCAGCAGGAGAGCCTTTGAGCGCCTGTATTGTTGAAGACACGGAACAGCTGGAGGAGGCAGCACATGTCCGTTAAGTAGTGTATTAATCCTCTTATGAACTCAAGATTTAAGCAGACTTTAAAGTAAAATTAATGTTTTGTTTTTATTGCTATCAATTCTTGCTTTGAGTTTATGAACATTATAGTTTTTGTTTGTATGTGATTTATACAAACTGATGTGGGTTTTACAAAGCAATTGTCATTCTGCATTAGAAGCTAGAATCCAAATTTAGCTGTCTTGATAATAAGTAATTCTCGATAGGTTGACTGGACGCAAAGAACGTCTTTATCTCGCAAGAGTGAGAATTGTCTTCTGAACCAAAACTATATATATGAGACTGATTTAACAATGCTTTGATTATTAAATATTAACAAAAGTAAATATTTGTGTTACTAACGATACCCCTGTTAAGACTAACCTTCATCTTAAATAGCTATCAGGAATGCAGTTGTAACCTTTAAGGGAATCTCTCATAGATTGCGTTGGATCGCTGATCAACCAGCGAGAGTGGGGTGTCGTTGTTTATATTTTCTTTTCTGTACTGTTTAGTTAATTCTTCCTTTCAGTATTACTTTAGCTTAGTTGTTGCACCTTTAATTTTTCTTTATTTAGTTTTATTTCTAATAAAACTGTTCCTTTGTATTCACTAAAAATGTTGTCTAGTCTGATTATTTCGAAGAAGATGGGTTCTACATGACTTAAATTCAAAAACAGGGTATTTTATTATTACAATTTAAACTAGTCCAAATACAAATATATCTTGCACACTACAAAAGATTTTTCCTAAAACTCTTTGTTTTCGGGAAATTTCTAGAAATTATAATTTTCCACTGGGGTATGTGAACTTTTGACTACAACTGTGTGTGTGTGTCTATATACAGCGCTGGTTGTCATCACCTTGATTGACCTGGCTGTGTGGCATGGAGCATTGTCCAGCTGAAAAAACCAATCCTCAGAGTTGGGGAACATTGTCAGAGCAGAAAGAAGCAAGTTTTCTTCCAGGACAACCTTGTACTTGGCTTGATTCATGCGTCCTTCACAAAGACAAATCTGCCCGATTCCAGCCTTGCTGAAGCACCCCTAGATGAGTCCAATTTTCAGCTTTGCCCAACACCTGGTCGTCTAATGGTTAGACGGAGACCTGGAGAGGCCTACAAGCCACAGTGTCTCGCACCCACTGTGAAATGTGGTGGAGGATCAGTGATGATCTGGGGGTGCTTCAGCAAGGCTGGAATCGGGCAGCTTTGGCATGAATCAAGCCAAGTACAAGGTTGTCCTGGAAGAAAACTTGCTTCTTTCTGCTCTGACAATGTTCCCCAACTCTGAGGATTGGTTTTTTCAGCTGGACAATGCTCCATGCCACACAGCCAGGTCAATCAAGGTGTGGATGGAGGACCACCAGATCAAGACCCTGTCATGGCCAGCCCAATCTCCAGACCTGAACCCCATTGAAAACCTCTGGAATGTGATCAAGAGGAAGATGGATGGTCACAAGACATCAAACAAAGCCGAGCTGCTTGAATTTTTGCGCCAGGAGTGGCATAAAGTCACCCAACATCAATGTGAAAGACTGGTGGAGAGCATGCCAAGACGCATGAAAGCTGTGCTTGAAAATCAGGGTTATTCCACCAAATATTGATTTCTGAACTCTTCCTAAGTTAAAACATTAGTACTGTGTTGTTTAAAAATGAATATGAACTTATTTTCTTTGCATTATTCGAGGTCTGACAACACTGCATCTTTTTTGTTATTTTGACCAGTTGTCATTTTCTGCAAATAAATGCTCTAAATGACAATATTTTTATTTGGAATTTGGGAGAAATGTTGTCAGTAGTTTGTAGAATAAAACAAAAATGTTCATTTTACCCAAACACATACCTATAAATAGTAAAACCAGAGAAACTGATAATTTTGCAGTGGTCTCTTAATTTTTTCCAGAGCTGTATATATATATATATATATATATATATATATATATATATATATATATATATATATTGTATTTTGTACTGTTAACCCTGTATAGCTATTGGTGTGTTTTCCCATGAACATTTTTGGTTCATAGGAAATTTACAAAGCTGTTTGAGCATTTTCAAACTGTAATAAAAGTTTATAAATCATCATAAAGCTGACACCAATGAATGAATATTTAAGTGTTACTTTTGACATGGTCGTCCAGCGAAGAGCAGCCAGACTAACCCCAGGGCTGAAATAATTGAATCTGTTTAGCCTGGAACAAATGAGAATCAGGATGGACACCCTTTCCTTTTCTTTTTCTTCAGCTGCAGGGTTACATATCCTCAGAAACCCGAAAACATCAAACAAACTGCTGTCCTTCTGCGTTCCCCATGATTGTTTCTGAATAGTTAGACAAACACTCTCCCACAGCTTATATGGGTCTAATGGCTCATACGACACACCCGTTACATCTAGTATCAGCTTATATACTGCAGACGCATCGGCTGGGATAAGGTGTATTGATATGTTCAATGGATCGCTGTATGAAAGAGTAGAGCCAAGTGAAGACCGATAGGGGATCTGAAGAAAAGCAGGACTTTTAAAATGTACACTCAAAGCAAGCAACATTCAGTTTACTTTTATTTATTGGAGTGGTTAAGCTATTCTGCCCCTATTTTCTCTACCAATTTAGGTTCTCTCACTGCTGCAACCCTGCACAACAGCTACTGGACCCTGGAGGACAAAGGCCAGCCCTGCAGGTGTTCACTTGAATCTGCCAGGTGACTGCCCAGTAGTGGTCACGTAAATCAGCTAAATATGAGGTGGTGAGAATCTGTCCCGTCTTGTATAAGTTGCATATTGACAGCAATTAAAAAAACGCTTGATTCTCTAGATGGCTGATTTTTTTATCAAAAAAAAGGTGACAGATCTTATAATGGGGAAAAGGGATTTTGTACTGACCTTTATGTATTATTTATTTTGCAGACACTTTTATCCAAAGCAACTTACAGAGACTAGGGGTGAACTCTGCATCACGACTGCTGCTGCAGAGTCACTAACAGTAGGGCCTCCATTTTACATCTCTTTCGAAGGACAGAGCATAAGGAGGTTAAGTGACTTGCTCAGGGTCACACACTGTAAGTCAGTGGCTGAGCTGGGATAAAACCAGTAACCTCCTGGTAACAAGCCCCTTTAACTACTGGACCACTAAGTCGTCTGCCTTGTTGTTGGTGTTGGTAGCTGCATGCAGACCATTTCCTAACCATGTTTTAACATAGTTTTCAAATCTGAGCAATACCAGTGGCGAGCTGACTAATTTGGTGAACAGGATCAACGACAGGTTTTTTTGCCAGGTTTTTGGCAGTTGTAATACAGATGGTAATTTTCTTACTCATCTGGTAGTTACAATTAAAGAGCTGCTCCTGAACTCAAGTCAGACTGCACAGAGTATATCAAAAATGTAATTAAAACACAGCAAGAGCTCCTCAGAATGACTGGAAACCTCATAAAAAGAAGAGGCTATTCTTTAACATTTAGTATAGATTCATCACAGCTTTTCAACCTCTCAGCTTTTCAACTTTTGCCACTCAACAGATCAGTTTCATATTCAACCCAATTTAATTCAGAACGTTTGTGGCTCTCAAGCATCAATTATTTCCCTTCATTCAGAATCTGGATCTTCTACAGATTCCAGTGGAGAGATGCTCTGAATGATTGTCCTTCATTGAGAATATGGATCTTCTAAAGATTCCAGTGGAGATGCTCTGAATGATTGCCCTTCATTGAGAATATGGATCTTCTAAAGATTCTAGTGGAGAGATGCTCTGAATGATTGCCCTTCATTGAGAATATGGATCTTCTACAGATTCCAGTGGAGAGATGCTCTGAATGATTGCCCTTCATTGAGAATATGGATCTTCTAAAGATTCCAGTGGAGAGCTGCTCTGGTTTGTCTTGATCAATCAAGTCATTGCTAATTTCCGCTGAAGGGTTAGCAAGCAGATCTCTGGATACTGACCTCAGCACAGTTACACAGTGCATGATAGATCTCTGGATACTGACCTCAGCACAGTTACCCAGTGCATGATAGATCTCTGGATACTGACCTCAGCACATTTACACAGTGCATGATAGATCTCTGGACACTGACCTCAGCACAGTTACACAGTGCATGATAGATCTCTGGATACTGACCTCAGCACAGTTACCCAGTGCATGATAGATCTCTGGACACTGAACTCAGCACAGTTACACAGTGCATGATAAATCTCTGGATACTGACCTCAGCACAGTTACCCAGTGCATGATAGATCTCTGGATAC
Organism: Acipenser ruthenus; assembly: GCF_902713425.1. Classification (NCBI taxonomy): domain Eukaryota; kingdom Metazoa; phylum Chordata; class Actinopteri; order Acipenseriformes; family Acipenseridae; genus Acipenser; species Acipenser ruthenus. The sequence continues at coordinate 93,586,767 of NC_081191.1, read as the reverse complement.
TGACCTCAGCACAGTTACCCAGTGCATGATAGATCTCTGGATACTGACCTCAGCACATTTACACAGTGCATGATAGATCTCTGGATACTGACCTCAGCACATTTACACAGTGCATGATAGATCTCTGGACACTGAACTCAGCACAGTTACACAGTGCATGATAGATCTCTGGATACTGACTTCAGCACAGTTACACATTGCATGATTTATTTAAAGTGCGTTAGAGGCTCCTTGATCATGTTAGCTAATAATAGAGAGACCCAGCATGTTGTAAATTATATTGAAATGCTGCACTTTACATTTCCCTGCCCCTTAATACATATGCACTTTAAATACAAGTTCTGTACAGAATATATTATATAAGTGACAGTGTTCACCAAGATTTGTGAACGAAGGGCAAAGGATTTATATATATTCCCATGTTTTTCCATACATCTTCATCTTGCTTGCCCTCTCTTTACCATGCTTTCAGTATGCTTTCTACTGGTACTTGTGTGACTTCCATTACATGAGACATAGCTTATTTTACTGTAAACTAATATGATCCATCTGGGTTTCCTTCCATCTGATGATATAGATATCCTTCTGCCTGGTGTTGATGGCTGAAGTGTAATGCTGGCTCCAGGGATCAGCCTACTTTGTCTCCATGGCACATCAGCACACACACAGCGGCTGCAATGCTGGCTCCAGGGATCAACCACAGTGCGGTCTCCCTAGCGCATCAGCATGACAACCGTCTGGACAGCTGAATAGTGTAATTCTCTGGGGTCTTCAAGTGGGCACCTTCTCTCCTTGGTGTTTCGTCGACTAGCCCACAACACCTTAAGAGAGCTCGACAGTGATTCTGACATCCCAGCATCATCACCCTCCATCCCCCACTCAGCTAAGCCCAGCTTATTTGCCTTCCTTTCCATTGACATTGCTTTCTTTCTACTATGCTTGAGGCCCCCAACCAGAATCTTTTCATCTCAACCAGAGCCCGTTGCTGCTCCTCTCTGCTGCTTCGGATAAGTTATTCACTATGCGTCGCAACATTTGAGCACTGAATCCGATGTCTCTGAGAAACCGGGTTGTGGAGTGTGCCACAAATCCTCGACAACCCACCTCCACTGGGTAAACCCGGACACTCCATCCTCGCTGTTGCGCTTCAGCAGAGAGTTGAGCATACCAAAGTTTTTTCCTTTCATACGCCTCATCCACAGCATCCTCCCATGGCACTGTTAACTCTACCAGGTGAACAAGGTGTGCAGATCCAGACCACAAGAATATAAGAACATAAGAACATAAGAAAGTTTACAAACGAGAGGAGGCCATTCAGCCCATCTTGCTCGTTTGGTTGTTAGTAGCTTATTGATCCCAGAATCTCATCAAGCAGCTTCTTGAAGGATCCCAGGGTGTCAGCTTCAACAACATTACTGGGGAGTTGGTTCCAGACCCTCACAATTCTCTGTGTAAAAAAGTGTCTCCTATTTTCTGCTCTGAATGCCCCTTTATCTAATCTCCATTTGTGACCCCTGGGCCTTGTTTCTTTTTTCAGGTCAAAAAAGTCCCCTGGGTCAACATTGTCTATACCTTTTAGGATTTTGAATGTTTGAATCAGATCGCCGCGTAGTCTTCTTTGTTTAAGACTGAATAGATTAAATTCTTTTAGCCTGTCTGCATACGACATGCCTTTTAAACCCGGGATAATTCTGGTCGCTCTTCTTTGCACTCTTTCTAGAGCAGCAATATCCTTTTTGTAACGAGGTGACCAGAACTGAACACAATATTCTAGGTGAGGTCTTACTAATGCATTGTAGAGTTTTAACATTACTTTAATTTAAATTCAACACTTCTCACAATATATCCAAGCATCTTGTTGGCCTTTTTTATAGCTTCCCCACATTGTTTAGATGAAGACATTTCTGAGTCAACATAAACACCTAGGTCTTTTTCATAGTTCCCTTCTTCAATTTCACTGTCTCCCATATGATATTTATAATGCACATTTTTATTGCCCGCATGCAATACTTTACACTTTTCTCTATTAAATTTCATTTGCCATGTGTCTGCCCAATTTTGAATGCTGTCTAGATCATTTTGAATGACCTTTGCTGCTTCAACAGTGTCTGCCACTCCTCCTATTTTTGTGTCGTCTGCAAATTTAACAAGTTTGCTTACTATATCAGAGTCTAAATCATTAATGTAGATTAGGAATAGCAGAGGATCTAATACTGATCCCTGTGGTACACCACTGGTTACCTCACTCCATTTCGAGGTTTCTCCTCTAATCAGTACTTTCTGTTTTCTACCTGTTAACCACTCCCTAATCCATGTGCATGCATTTCCTTGAATCCCTACTGCGTTCAGTTTGAGAATTAATCTTTTATAATATATCAGGTCGAAGGTAAGTGGTGGCAATCTCAGGTGGGAAAATAAGCCGTTGTCCAACATGTGCCAGCATTTTCCAGTCTCTAGCAGCTTCCAGTTGTCCTAGATGAGTTTTGGTTTTAATACCTTTTTTTGGTGTTTGCTCCCCTGGATGGAGGAATATTGTTCTTCGTGTGTCATATATTACTGTAATTGTCTTCTAATGCTAAGACCAAACATCACAGCACCTGGTCATGACGCCACGTAAACCATCCTTGGCTAAAACCCACATTACATCCTGTCAAAATGTGTCTTAATGTAGCTGGCGATGAACACAAAGGACACCACGGATCCTCTCCTACCCATAGATTAAGGTTCTGTGGTGATGGGAGAACATCATATGTTGACCTGATGAGGAAACTGATCCTGCTCTGTTCCACTGTACATAGATCTCGCCAGCCGATCTTGCGTTGTTCCACACTCTCCCATCTTATCCATCCTCCCTGCTTGGCCTGGGAAACTGCCTTTATGCACCTCATCCTCTCTTCCTGCTTTTGCACCTCATTGACTACCAGCTTTCTCCATTGAGCTTTCTCCATGTAGGAGGAGCTGAACTGAGACCATGCTGTACTTGCCCAATGATATCACTGATACAAAGGGCAGCCTTTGCATCTTCCACAGCTTCCTTTGCCACCCACTTCCAACACAGGTGCTGCCACCCTCACACATTAGTCATGTGACTCTACCAATTTTTGAAAAGAGCTCTGACCTACAACATTGACAGGATGAAAAGTTGGAGGCAGTCTGAACAATATTTTGTCTGCTATGGGGCAAAGTCCCATGGTCAAGCCTTGTCTAAACAGGGGCTGTCTAAATGGATAGCAGATACAGTCGGGACTGCCAATGAGCAAGCCAACCAGGAGCATGGCAATTTCATGGGCTTTGTTCCAGGGTGCATCTGTCAAAGACATATGCAATACAGCGATTTGGGCTACTCCCGATACCTTGACTAGGTTCTTCAGACTAAATATTATGGATCCTCAAAACCCTGGTTTTGGAACTAGAGTGTTAAAGGCCGGCTTCTCAGTCGACCCTTACAACACAGGCATAGAGGTGAGTTTCTCCCTCAATTTCAGCCCTAGCTACTTGTTACTGGAATTGCGAATGATAACTCACAAGGCAGCTTTGGCTTAGCCTTGTAGCATTCAGGTCATGCAGCAATCTTGCCCTTGCGACGGCTTGGGTATACTGACCCATTTGGTAATGGTTACATTTCGTACTTGAAAGGGAATGTTAGGTTATTATAATAACCCTGGTTTCCTGAAACAGAAATGTAACCATTAACATTCAAGGTCGCTGCATCCATGATTACAGCGGGCTTGAAGGAGCATGACGCTGAGGTCTGTGAGCACTTAATTTTGTGCCCTCGGGGGCGGGCCCGGACTGCTACACAGGCTCTGTAAGCAGCTTTGGGGTCTTTAGTTAGAGCTATTTTCACCTGTTTTTTTTAATTGTTTTTAGATTTGTGGCTATAACTCTTTAACTCTAAAGGTTACAAGTACATGTCATACATGAAATGAATGTGCACACACTAGGCTTCCTTAAAAAAAATAAACAGTCAGAAACTCACCTTGTTCAGTACAGATAACAAAAAAACACAGAAAAAGACAGGCGTTTTTTAGAAAAAAAAACATGATTTATTGTTTGTAAAATGCATTTTAGCATGGCCAGCTCAAATCTGACAGTGTACATTGAAACTTCAACACGTAGGGAACATGGATTTTTTTTTTAACAAATTGGATAATAAAGGAATAATGCCATATATACAAAAGGGACCAAAAGCAACCAAAAAAGAAATGTGCAAAAGAAAAAAAAGGGATCCTGGTCATGTGGTGCATTATGGAGCTATTCACTGTGGCTTGAATGGCCAGCAAGGTGGCAATCATGGCAACCAAACTCTAACAGCTCTGGTCTCGTGCATCACAAACACGAAAAAAAATTTTTTTTATCGGAAAATAGGTCCTTGTGCCTTCGATGTCGGCATTTCTCTTCTTTTGTAAAGGTTTTGTGTGAAAATGTTTGTTTACTGTACCGAGGTGGGTCTGTCTTACAGCGTAGCAGTAACATTGCAAAACACTCGAATACACGGCTCTCTACTGACATGGTCCAATACCGGAAATACACAAGTAGGACCTTGTTTTAAAGCTCTGATTCTCCTCTTTTTAATGGTGCCACTAGGTTTGTCTATCACAGTGCCTGAGCAAAAAGATTTAAAGGGCTAGGTTGCCAGTGGGATATTTAACATTAGGCAGCCCCTATAGAGTTAGGAGGTAAATACCCATTAATGGTTACATTTCTATTTCAGGAAAACAGGCTTATTATAATAACCTAACATTTTGCTCCTTTTGTTTGGGTGGTAATTGTTTATATTTATATATTGATTTAATAAAGAGCTTTTAAGTCTTTCATTCTTTCTTTCATTCGTTCTTTCTTTCTCTCCTTTCTTTCTTTCCCTACACCTATTGTTTTTATTGTTTGTTACAAGCAGTAGTATACTGTATCATGAAGAAAATATAAGAGATGTATGGTCGTGCAATTGTTTTGAAGGCAGCGCTGTTTCAGGCTGGTTTTACAAAGTGTGATAATACTGAGAATCGTGTACACTTTACCCTCACCAGCATCCCTGCGTAGTTATAAAACGTTCAGTGAAAGAAAGGTCAGACCTGCCCTAGATCTCCTTCATGTGCTATTAACAGCTGTGATGGTGTCAGGTCCTATTCTGTTTAGTTAGAATATGTTCATTTAGGCAGAGAAAATGGCTGGTCTGCAGCCTTATTATTATTATTATTATTATTATTATTATTATTATTATTATTATTATTATTATTTATTTTATTTTTTTCAGATAAACTGCCCAGAAGCTTCTGTTTCATTGAAATGTCAAATGTGTTTAGGACCTTTGTCTTTATTTCATGCATTACAATGACAGCGTTTGAATGCAATAATGGAAAGAGAGGAGCAGCTGGACAGCTGGGGCTCATTACACAACAGCGCTCCCATGACAGCAACTGCCAGCTCAGAACAAACCTGCAAGCATCTCAACACAATCTCTTTATGGAATACGTGGCTCATTGAAATTTCACATACACTATGTTATGTACAATGTACACTTATGCAGAAATGAATTCAACCTTTTGTGTACATCCAAAAAACTTTTCATTTACTGGTATATATATATATATATATATATATATATATATATATATATATATATATATATATATATATATATATATATATACAGTATATATACAGTGCCTTGCAAAAGTATTCAGACCCCTGACCAATTCTCTCATATTACTGAATTACAAATGGTACATTGAAATTTCGTTCTGTTTGATGTTTGATTTTAAAACACTGAAACTCAAAATCAATTATTGTAAGGTGACATTGGTTTTATGTTGGGAAATATTTTTAAGAAAAATAAAAAACTGAAATATCTTGCTTGCATAAGTATTCAACCCCCACACATTAATATTTGGTAGAGTCTTTTGGAGTAAGTATGTACCAGCTTTGCACACAGTGTCGGAGTGATTTTGGCCCATTCTTCTTGGCAGATTTGCTCCAGGTTGTTCAGGTTGGTTGGACGACGCTTGTGGACCGCAATTTTCAAATAGTGCCACAGATTCTCAATGGGATTGAGATCAGGATTTTGACTGGGCCACTGTAGGACATTCACCTTTTTGTTCTTGAGCCACTCCAATGTTGCTTTGGCCTTGTGCTTGGGATCATTGTCCTGCTGAAAGGTGAATTTCCTCCCAAGCTTTAGTTTTTTAGCGGACTGAAGCAGGTTCTCTTGCAGTATTTCCCTGTATTTTGCTCCATCCATTCTTCCTTCAATTTTAACAAGATGCCCAGTCCCTGCTGATGAGAAGCATATTATTTTGTACCCTTTCCCTAATCTATGCATTTGTATTACTTTATCTCTAACTTCTGTAGAATGCTCTTTGGTCTTCATTTTCCTTCAGATTCACAGCCTGACCAATGGTCCTTCAACAGTGGCGTTTTTATCCAGAAAATGTGACAGCAACTTTAATGGTTCACAGGTGGAGGCCAATGGTAAGGTAATTGTGTCCTCGTTAGGGCAATTTCTTTCATCGGCGTAAACTGGGAGCTTCCACAGCACAGGGGTTGAATACTTATGCAAGCAAGATATTTCAATTTTTTATTTTTCCTAAAAATATTTCCCAACATAAAACCAATGTCACCTTACAATAATTGATTTTGAGTTTCAGTGTTTTAAAATAAAATATCAAACAGAACGAAATTTCAATGTACTATTTGTAATTCAGTAATATGAGAGAATTGGTCAGGGGTCTGAATACTTTTGCAAGGCACTGTATATATATATATATATATATATATATATATATATATATATCATCACAAATGACATCACAAACAGATGAATAGATTTGAATACAAATATAAGTAGCTCCACTGTTTGTTTTCAAACACACTTTCTTATTGAAATGACTCAGAGATACTTTTTTTTATTGCATTTCATTTCAAACATCTGTGTTAAGGTGCTTCATTATCTAAGTTCAGGAGCAGCTCTTCCTTCTGTAACAGGGTAGGGGCTGGGAGCACACCAACGCCCCCCCACCCCAGCACTATAAGGGAATGTCTTAACCATAATGCAAAAGAGCTTTTAACCTCATCTAATCTCATCTCGCCAACGAGACAGGACACGTTACAGCTCAACACATGTAGAGTAGGCTAGTCAAAGTGTCTTAATAGACAGAAGATGCAGGTTTCATTTTGTTTTGCTGGCAATATACAGCTACGCAATAGATGGTGCTGGCGCCTGCTCATTTAAAGACACTGCGGCTGATCTAGTCTGCAATACATACTGTATTTATGGAAGGCAACTATAATTGAATAGCGGCCCCTGAACTCAGAGACATAACACCTTAACACAGACTTCTCAAAAAATAAACAAAAAGAACAATATCTTTAAGTGCAGCCTCTAAGAATGAGTGCCAACTTTAAAAAGAGTAATGGGCAGTAGAAAGCTGAGATGATGTCATTTTCACTTTAAACTAAGCAGTGTACTAAGTATGTACAGTAATGCCAGTGCTAAACACTGAGTGACAAATCCAAATGAATGTTGTACTAACGTTTCAAAGTTTCTGCTGCAATGTGTTAAGATGATGAAAAACAAACCCACATATAGTGTGTCTGGCATTAAAAGTTCACTGATAGTTTGTAATATTAAAGCAGTGAATAACGTTTGTTTTTGAAAGACAAAAAAATGCCCTTGCGTCAGAAAGTGGTTGTACGAGAGAGCATGGAAATGTGTATGACCTACTGCGGAGTGAAGCAGAGTGGAACTATCTGTAATGTGAAACTGCCTCCCACTGTATAAACTACAACAAGCAGGAAATAAGACAATAACACCTAAGCTTCACCATTAAGCAACACTGCTGGTTATTCCAGGGTGAATACAAATAACACAGGTCAGACAACAACCCTACCCCTAACCTTCACCAGTAAGCAACACTGCTGGTTATTCCAGGGTGAATACAAATAACACAGGTCAGACAACAACCCTACCCCTAACCTTCACCAGTAAGCAACACTGCTGGTTATTCCAGGGTGAATACAAATAACACAGGTCAGACAACAACCCTACCCCTAACCTTCACCAGTAAGCAACACTGCTGGTTATTCCAGGGTGAATACAAATAACACAGGTCAGACAACAACCCTACCCCTAACCTTCACCAATAAGCAACACTGCTGGTTATTCCAGGGTGAATACAAATAACACAGGTCAGACAACAACCCTACCCCTAACCTTCACCAGTAAGCAACACTGCTGGTTATTCCAGGGTGAATACAAATAACACAGGTAGGGCCTTTTCTTGCAAAGCTCCTTAATTATTTTCTGTTAGGGAAGCTGGGACTCTTACTCTTTTTAAATCGATTGAAAACATATTTTTACAAAATAGCTTTTATATTTTAGTTTTGCTATTTTACAATGAAAAAAGGCTTTTCTTTGTGTCCCTTTTTCAGTTTTATTTATGTTTCTGGATAGTTTTAATTGTTCTATTTTTTATTAGTCCAATTTTATAAAATGTTGTTTCAGATTCTTTTGATTGCTCTAGTTCTACCGACTTTATATCTTAGTTCTTTCTAATTTTACGATTAAAACCAAATTCTTTGTCTCTTCTTTTCCTTACATTTTGTTTTTAATTGAATTGTTCATGGGTTTGTGTGAGTGTGTGGGTGTGAAGCGCTTTGGGATTTTTGTGATGAAAGGCACTATTGTTGTTGTTTTAGTTACAGCTTGCTCAGTCAAGAGCAGAAGCTATTCAAAATAGGGCTTGCTTTCCCCCTGCACCTTTCAGAAATGTAGATGTAAATTACAAGCTCACACTCCATAAAGAAGCCTGGCCAAAGCACTGGATATACAAAATCCTAATTGATTAGCAATTTGCTATCTTTGAACACCAGCCTCTGTAATAAGGTTTAATTGCACTTTATTTATATGGAATGTCATAGAGTGACACACAAAAGCCAGTGGAGTAAATGAATAGGCTCTTAATGAATTCTGTGTCAGGCTCAGCCCTTTCAGCCCTGCAGGGAGCTGGCTATTGGAATTGCCTCCAAATGAGGATTGCAAAGTGGCATTGACTTCTGCTGATCCTGACAGTTTGTTTTGTTCTCTTACAGGGTCTAAATGCCAGCGATGCAGCTCCCCAGCATGACGTGCCGCACTGTTTATGCAGATGAGACCAGTTATTAAGTTAGAGTGTTGAGCTGGACTATAATGGCCGTGTGTCCAGCCATACTTTGTGTTCACATAAGTGAACAATGAAATAAATATGATGGTAAGAAAGAGAGCGAATGAATCCGAGTCAGCAATCTCCCTCCCGACCAGTGAGGGCTCTGTGTAACAGGAACAGTGTGCCCCGGACGAGATGGGTTGACAGTTCATTCCAGGGTCAGTCGGAAGTCGGCCATCCAGAAAGGGGGTGGAGTCACAATACTAGGAGTCAGTGCTTTACTGCGGTATGCGATATGTCAGTTGTGGATTAGAGGAGACGTGATTGCACTCGCTACCAAAGGGGACGTGACTGAAGGTATATCGGGATGTGGCCGAGTGATCTGTTCCTTTGTTACGGTTATGGACGGACCTGTAAGAGGAGTACAGATATAAAATAAGTGTGAGTGTTTTGTGTTTTGTTTGTTTTGTTGTTCTAACTGTCATTGTTTGTCATTGTTAGACAGCTAACTCTAGCCGGGAGCGGCCAGCACCGAACCCGGACAATACTGCACCACTGTTTCACAATTGTTGTATTTTGGGACTGAACCCCGTAGTTTAACTGAGCGATACACATTGGTGTGTGGAACCAGTTATTATTATTTACCAGCAAATAAAGAGCTGTTTAACCATGAACTGTGTTGTTTCAAATCGTTCCTGAGCACTGCATCACCTCTACACCTGTGCACTACAAACCACTTTGCCACAGATGGTTATAATTCCTAATTCTATTAATAGTGTGACTTACCCAACAATCAAGTTTCGTTCACTAGAGGTGTGGAAAATACTGTTCAGCATGCTGCGAGGAGCACAGAAACCTGATGGAAATAATTTTGTTTTTCTGAAGCAAAAAATAGGTTTGCATTATCTGATGCCTGTAGGTCACAATAAAGGTAAACTCCAGACAGATTCTAGTAGCCATGTGTAACAGGGAGGAGGCTGGGCGTGAACCGGAAACCCTACACACCGCAAGCGAACGTCTTAACCACAGTGCAAAAGAGCCGGGCTCGTCTGCAGTTGCGGTTTTAGAGCTTTTAACCTCATCTCATCTCACTAACATAACAGGACAGAATCCATAACGGCAGTGTATCACACAACACTGACGGTTACTCATGGGAATGGGGAAGCCACTGCTTGTATTTTCAGTTTATATATTTAAAAATAAAAACGAAATTCATATTGCATCTTAATAGCCTGTCAGCTGTTCCAAACACAGAGCTGTGCATATGAATACACAGTAGCACTCTGACTGGGGTAATAGATGCTTTGATCTTGTGTTTGCTTCAGTTCTAATTGTTGTAATTAATTGGGCACACCAGAGTCTTCTTGTTTAAAGGGGGCCCATGGGGTTTGTGTTCGATGAGTCCCTTTGCTCTGCTGTCTGCTGTCCAGCTGAGTAAAGTTGCATTCCTCTTCCTGAGCTTGTTTGTTCAGAAAAGAGAGTTACTATTTCTATATGTCATGCCTGGTTAGGGAACAGCTGCATTAGTCAATATATAATTGTCATACTTGTCATACTTGTACTTGCTAGAACCAAAGTCATTGTATTTTATTTTGCTCTTAATTGTATTAATACTTGTACTGTGATTCTTGAAATGTATTTTTGTTTATGTAAGTCGCCCTGGATAAGGGCGTCTGCTAAGAAATAAATAATAAATAAATAATAAATAAATAATGTACATGCTGTACAAGCCCCTTGACTCTTTCCTAAAAAGAACAATTGTGTCCATTAAACACCATAAAGAATAACTTTTCTCACTGCTGCTAAATAAAGATGTATTAGTCACCCTAGAATTGTTCAAGCAGCACAAATAATCTATAGTTGAAGGACTGTGTACGAAGTAAGGGAAGTTTCTGTGCCTGAGCCACCCTAGCTTTCTTGTCTAGTCAAACCTGCGTATAACAACTACTCTAAGGACCATCTGCTAGCTATTGCCGTGTGATCTGCATGGGGGAAGATATTTGGGGATTACCATGTGCTGTACAGGTAGGCTTTCCTACAAGCTCTATTGGACCAGACTAGTTAATAGCTGCTGGTGCCTTTAACAACTCAGAAAACACTTTAGAGAATAGGCTGGGTAAATATTTCTTTTTGGCACACTGCATGGGACAATTTAGAAAAGGACACTTCTCCTCAGAGGGTAAACATATCTGTTCAGCCTCGCAAATGTTAAGTGAAAAGCACAGGCCAGCTGCCTGCCTGGGGCAGTGAGAGATAGTGCTGGCAAGGCAGATGGGCCCAGCAGGGGTGAGGGCGAACTGTCTTGAGCAAGCCATGGGCAGCACTAAAGAGTAAACAGCTACGAAACTGGACCTGAGAGCTGCTCCCAGGTTTTCAATCACAGCACAATAACATAACAGTGCGCAAAGCACTGGGGGACAGAGAGGAAATAACAATAGTGTAAGTGCTGGTAGGAGAGCACATCCATCACAAAAACCCAAGAGCAGTTGCTTATTTAGCTTGGCACAGAGCTGGAGATGGAGGTTGTGTTTTTATCTGTTTGCATGCACCACAGTGTACGGCAACTTGAAAGTGTTGGGTTCATGCTAAATGGAACCTCCCGTATCTCTACCTGTCTGTCTGCTATTTCCTCCTGGAGGCACTCGCATCACCTCAAACTCAACCTCTCTAAATCTGACCTCCTTTTCTTTCCCTCCTCCTCCCCCTCCTCTGATCATCTCTCTATCTCTGTTCCTCTGGAATCTACCACACTCTCTCCCTCTTCCTCAGCTAAGAACCTTGGAGTCACCCTGGACCCCTGCCTCTCTTATTCCCAGCACATCTCCACTCTGGCACGCACTTGCCGATTCTTCCTGAGCAACATCCGAACAATCCGACCCTTCCTCACCAACTATGCTACCCAGCTCCTGGTCCAGGCCCTGGTACTCTCCCGCCTAGACTACTGCAACTCCCTCCTGGCTGGCCTCCCTGCGTCCGCCACCCTTCCGCTCCAGCTCATCCAGAACTCTGCTGCCCGCCTGGTGTTCTCTCTGCCTCACTTCGCCCACGCTACTCCACTACTCCGCTCGCTCCACTGGCTCCCGATCACCGCTCGCATCCAGTTCAAGACTCTTGTACTAGCCTACAGATGCCTTGACCTCATCTCTCCCTACACCCCCACTCGAACTCTCCGCTCCGCCTGCACTGGAAGACTGGCTCTACCTCCGCTACGCTCCCCTGCCTCCAGAGCCTGCTCCTTCTCCACCCTTGCTCCGCAGTGGTGGAATGACCTTCCTACAGATGTCAGGACTGCCCAGTCCCTGACCACATTCCGGCACCTCCTTAAGACTCACCTCTTCAAACAGCACCTGTAGAACTCCTCTGTTTGTATACTGGGACACTATCACCCTTCATGTAAATGTGCTTTATTTTGCTCTTATCTGCCCCCTATTTTACTGCATTTAATCCTGTACTTCAGAATACTGTCATCTGCCAAGTGTTTAACCTGTAGTACTTTGTATTTAATCATATCCTGATGTAACTATCACTATTTAATCATATCCTGATGTAACTATCACTATTATCTGCTGTATTATTGAATTGTGGTTTGTCACACTTGTACTTTGCTTGAACAAAAGTTATTGTATTTCTTGCTCTTATTGTATTACTTGTATTGTAACACTTGAAATGTATTTGCTTACGATTGTAAGTCGCCCTGGATAAGGGCGTCTGCTAAGAAATAAATAATAATAATAATAATAAAAGAGGGGGAGGAGCTACTAGCCAGTACTTAGTAGAAGCCACTAAGACTTTATTCACAGCACTTCAACACAGAGGATACTCTCGATCCTTCCTTAGAGGAATCAGGAAACCTTCCTCAAACAAAAAACACAAAGCGACAAAAAGATGATTCCCTTAATCACTACCTTCTCACAATTTAGTGTAGCAGCCAACGCATGCATGAAACAAAGCTTTACCAATAAACTCCAAAACACAAATGCTCTCACAGAACATAAAACCATTTCTGCATACAGGAGAAACAAGAACTTAAATGACTGCCTAGTATCCAGCAAACTTCCTCCATTAAATCCAAAACCAACACAAACACCTCAATACTTTAAACAACTAGTCACACTTCAAAATAATACGACAAACATCACCTACAGGATTCCACAAACTTTCACACAGGATAGCAATAACTGTATCTATGAAATACAATGTACTACATGTAAAATACTATACATAGGGCAAACAGGGAACACTATTAGAACCAGACTCTCACAACACATTTACAACATCAAACACAAAAAAGAGATACACAGCTTGGAATCTCTCAAAGTTACAGGAATCAGATACAGAAAAAAGAAGTAAAGAAAAAGATTGGATTAACTTAAAACGGTATTCCCATTTGGTCTAAATGTGAGGAATGCTACATATTAAAATTAACAAAAGACATAAAGCAAAAAAGATTATTTTAACAACATATGATTACAATCCAAAACAAGTAAGATGGCCAGTGCATATTCCTTTCCCTTGACGCCCACTCCTGTGTATGGAGAATCAAGGAAAAGGAAGTCTCAAACTCTCAACCTAACTCTAATCTGAACCTAACCCTAACCCTCTCCCCCCTAACTTTGTTGCATCATTCTTCATCTGCCACTGAAATGCAGAGGTGCTCATCACAACTTGCAATGTGGCATGCCATGGCCTTATCTAGTATTCTCTCCAGCCCATCTCTAGTGCTGCCAGGTGTTTTGGTTTGCTTGTTATTCATGCTAACACCCATGTTGTAGTTGATATTGGGTGTCAGTGAGAGGGGATGCTTGGAAAGAAAGTATGTTTAATTACTTTCCTTCGATCAAGACGTGCGTCTGCTCAGCAATGCAGCACAATTTGATACAGTGTGATTCTCCCGGTCATTCTGTCGTTGCAATTGAATAAATGCAACAAAGATATTCACTTAGGACCACCATAATGAAAGAAAAGGTGTTTGATGCTGGATATCTCAGTGCTTGGTGTATAAATAAGGTTTATAACTATGTGTTGTATTCCAATGCCATATACAGTCACAGTTCTATGTATATTGAGAATGTGCATAACAATACATTTGTTTTAACTGAACTACAAACCGTTTCACTTGGGCTCATGTGCCCTCATTCAATGAGTACCTTATTCTGTAGATCCTGAGCATGTGCTTTAGTAATGTTCATGTTTTCTTTGACACTCTAAATCATCAGTTTGTTAAATGCACGAATGTAGAGTAACTGTGGAAAGTAGGAATATATGAACAGTAGTGTGCAAATGTATTAGAACACCTCGAGACTTGTAATTGATATCATTTATGTATATACCTACCTGCATGAAAACTGGTCAGTAATAGGTGATATAGAAACAATAGACACTCATGTGAAAATGTTAGACCACTTGTTGCTTTAATTAGGCATCTTAAACAACTTCTATAAATAATCTTTTTGTCTTTTACCATTTGTGACGGTGTTCCTTTTCTCTTACTATTTTAAATGAATTCCATATGTGGCCTAATAAAGTCATCAATTAAATTTGACAATCTGTAATTTGCCTATTTGGACAATTTTCCAAGATTTTCAGTTCCAGTGGTTTGGTTTCATATGCACAACAAATCAAAACTACAGAAGCAATGGGGTGTTCTAATACATGTGCACACTGCTGAACTACAGAAGCAGTGGGGTGTTCTAATACATGTGCACACTGCTGAACTACAGAAGCAATGGGGTGTTCTAATACATGTGCACACTGCTGAACTACAGAAGCAATGGGGTGTTCTAATACATGTGTACACTGCTGAACTACAGAAGCAATGGGGTGTTCTAATACATGTGCACACTGCTGAACTACAGAAGCAATGGGGTGTTCTAATACATGTGCACACTGCTGAACTACAGAAGCAATGGGGTGTTCGGATACATGTGTACACTGCTGAACTACAGAAGCAATGGGGTTTTCTAATACATGTGCACACTGCTGAACTACAGAAGCAATGGGGTGTTCGGATACATGTGCACACTGCTGAACTACAGAAGCAATGGGGTGTTCGGATACATGTGCACACTGCTGAACTACAGAATCAATAGGGTGTTCTGATGAATCTGTAGAAAATAGACACCAATGAAATTCATTTGGATGTTGAAAAGTAGGTAGATTCACCTGTGATTTATTTACCGATATTTATTTATTGTTTTAATTATTTTTACATTCCCTTTACTATTTATGATGTTTGCTATCTAGACTGGCTCTAAGTTTTGTTGTTCTTAAATGTTGTTGTTCTCATTTGTCTGGAAATGTACATGGCTTTAAGCTTGCTTTGAGATTGTATGGGGAGTATTAATTCTTTCAGTCCTGAATTATTTGCATCGAGCTGAAGAATGATAAGTTGTACATATTTTTTGAGTATCCATGAGAACAGGATAAAAAAAAAACATCTAACGTGATGTCCGACGGCAAATGTTAACAGATAAGATAAGGACTGAAAGAATTGAGCTTGTATGGGGAGCATTCAATGCCAGGACGGAACATGCTTCCTCATTTCATTCAAATCATGTGACAATAATGCCCTATGAAAAATAAGTCAGTATTGAAGCAACAGAACCCAGAATGGTTGGTGACGCCCTAAGAAATGTAAACGAGATGGGAAATATTTCTGCTAAAGATCACTCAGTCCAGTGCAAGGGGACATTTGACATGTCTGTTGTTATTTTTACATTTATTCATGTTTTTATTTTGTTTGATATTAAATGTCATTAAAAGGTGGACATAACAACAAAAAAAATTCTACAATTTAGCATTTACTGTTTTTCAGGTAAGCATTTCGAAATTTAAGAACATACAGGTAGTGAACAAAAAAATGGAAACACTAATGTAAAGTCACTTAATAGGGCGTTGGGCCACTATGGTATCCCGCCCTGTGGAGTTCTCGGCAGACCGTTTTTGATGAAACTGGCTGCCCGCGCCCCAGGTTGAAATTTGCAGTCAGTTGATCTGCAGTTGCTTGTCTGTTTTGCCTTGCACTTCGAATTAATGCACGGATATCACTATCCTGGAGTATGTGCTTCTGCCCACTGTTGCCCTTTGCTGATGATGTCTTTCCCTCGGAGTTCCATGCTGACATCACCTTAGACACTGTTACTCGTGAAACATCAGCAAGTTGAGCTGTCTTGGTCACTGAAGCTCCTGCCAAACATGCCCCAACAATCACTCCTCTTTCAAAGTCACTGAGGTCTCCTCTTGCAGCCATGCTAGCCATAATTATAGGCAATCAGGCCTGTCCAGCATTTTTATACATGACCCTAAGCATGCTGGGATGTTATTTGCTTAATTAACGCATGAGCCACACCTGTGTGGAAGCCCTTGCTTTCAATATACTTGATGTCCCTCATTTACCCAGGTGTTTCCATTTTTTTGTCCACTACCTGTTATATAAGAAAGTTATACATTTGGAATGTGACAACGCTATTTTTTTCGGCTTTATAAATATTATGTTTAATCGTGAAATATCTTGAAATAACAATTTTTTAGACCATTAAATTCTGTCAAATAAGCCTTTTTTCCCTGTGAAAAATACAGCCCATGTAATTGGGTGTGGAAACATCAGCCCTATAACAGTCTGTCGGGTCATCAGTCTTTCTCACTGTGTTTGGAAATCAACTGCAACACGGAGGTGCTCTCTTTATGTATCACAGAATACAAGTCAGGGATGCCATTTGCCATTAGAAATGAATGAAAGTGTGTGCAACATATTGCAGGCGTTTTGTTCACCCCTTGTCCATCTTAAATGTTAATAAAATAAAATGATACTATATCCATGAAATCAATAGTTAATTACCACAGCTCTTTAGGCACCCGTGTGCTGTGACAGAAAAGGGTAGCTGTGGGTGTAAGGAATTGCTTAGCTTGGTTTTCCTTTTATTGACGAATAACCCATTGATCTGTCTTCTGACAATAAGTCAGCAGAACATCATATTTGAACAGAGCTCCGTGGTACAGACAGTCTTAAACCAGGCATCTTTTTACAAGGTTCAATCTCACACTGGCCGTATTCAGGGTTGACATAGGGTTTATATACTACATTTTAAAAGATCAGGTGGCTGGATTTGGGAAATGAAAACTGCAAAAAGCCTGTTAAGAGAATGGATTGAAACATGACCCCATCATTTTCCATTTCACCGCTTTTGCGTCATAAAGGCTAGTTATCTGGTTTTTGATACCAAGATATAGGCCAATTAAACGCTTGTCACTTTGTATGTCTGGGTGCAGTGGTTCGCACACACACACACATAACCAGCCCTGGAGTGGACTCTGAAAGGCTTTTTGCAGCTTTAAAGAATGATGATACAATAAAGTCACGTGACTTGTGTAATCCTGAGCTCCCTGGCAGCTTGGCAGCCCCATAGGCTGATTGATTAATTACGTTCTGTTATTGATACACAGGGCCTTTCGGGGAACAGCAATCCTAATCAGATTAGATTTTCAAACAACCGTGACAATAGTAGCCCTCCAAAAGCACTTGAACTGGGAGCTCTGTAATCGAGGTGACAACATGTGCAAACAAATGGAATCATTCATTCTAAGTCCTTCGGCTGGTGAAAGAAGGAAGAACACCACATTGCTTATGCAAATGCCAGCTGCAGCACGGTGATCCACCTATCCATGTGTAACGCTGCAGTGTTCCACAATGAGATTCACTTTTATACCGGTGGGTGTCTGTTTACCAGATTCTTCCTTGGTATTCTGCAGCCTTTTGAAAAGTCTAAAGCTGAGGGAACTTTGTGGCTTGGAACTTGGTTTCAAGAGACAAGAACCACTTTTCCCAGTCTCCTGGAACCTGGTTTCAAGCCACTTCCTGAAAAAGTGGCTTCATGTTCCCTCAGCTTAAGGTAGCTTTAGCTTTAGGGACTCAAGGCTCCTCACCCCCTGAAACCTGCTTTCCACAACGTCACTCAATGAAACAAACAAGCCTGTGTAACAGGACAGAGGCTGAGAATGAAAAGGTGACCAGGCACTACCTAAGGGAATGTCTGAATCACTATACAAAAGAGCTGTCTCATCTGCAGGGGGTCAGAATCCTGAACATTAGTGTGCCATACAACTCTACTCATTCCACCCCTTACCCTCCTCAGCACACACTGCCCATTCCACTCATTACCCTCAGCACACTCTGCCCATCCCACCCCTTACCCTCAGCACACTCTGCCCATTCCACCCCTTACCCTCAGCACACTCTGCCCATTCCACCCCTTACCCTCAGCAATCAGCACCCTCCAATCTGGAAGAATCCACCATGCGTATCCAGCAACCATGCCAGAATCTGCAATGCCAGTGAGTCTCATAACACACACTCCTGCTACCACTTGCAGCTCCTATATCAATATTTTTTTCTCCCTGTGGCGAAGCAATAAAAAAATCAAAGCTTAAAAAAAGTTCCACCTTTTAAAAAGCTATTTAATTGTTCACAGGTTTTATGCGAAGCAGAAGCCTAATTATAATTTAATAAATAAGATGAATTGCTGTGCTGTTTCCAGAATGTATTTTATTTTATTTTTAAATGCTGTTTACACTAGATCCCACTGCTAGTTCAAACTGCATTTTAATATAAGAAAAAGCACAAACTCACTGTAATGCATTTTTCTGGTCCTCATAGGAGCAGTGGAATAATGTGAATTAATATTATGTGTTGCTGACATTGGATTTGCATAAACAGCAGCCCATACATTTAACAATATTTTCTGCAACACATCCAGTACTTGTTAGGATTAGAGCTTGGTTTCTATATGCTTGTGTAAGACTACAACAGATGTTCTTGAAGTGTCGACGAGATTGATAGCTCTGCGATTCAGCTGCATGCTAATAGGTACAAATTAGCATGAGTAAGGGGGGGGGCAGGGGTATCAGCCTGTGCTTCATCACAAAGAAACATGCAAATGAGCAGCTTTGTGAGGCAACGCTGTTCCCTAGGATATCCACAAGGGATGCTACAGCACAACAACATTCTATAGATGACATTTACAGGAATGGGAGTAGAACTGAGTAGAACTGAATAGAGATTATATGTGAGATGTGCTCACATATTACATTTAACCAGCATGTGAAGTGATTTGTGCCCTCCTCGTGCCTAAATACAAATCTACACTTTTTAAATACACAGACCCGTTTATATCCCGTGTACCAATGACTATACACCAACATTTACACACGCACGCAACAAACAAATGCAAACAGGGGCGGGGCACATTGCCACAAGCCACGAATGCAGACAAGCCTGTCTCTTTTGTATTGTGGTAAGATGCTTGCTTGTGGTAAGATGCTCGCTTGTGGTAAGATGCTCGCTTGTGGTAAGACGCTCGCTTGTGGTAAGATGCTTGCTTGTGGTAAGATGCTCGCTTGTGGTAAGATGCTTGCTTGTGGTAAGATGCTCGCTTGTGGTAAGATGCTTGCTTGTGGTAAGACGCTCGCTTGTGGTAAGACACTCGCTTGTGGTAAGACGCTCGCTTGTGGTAAGATGCTCGCTTGTGGTAAGACGCTCGCTTGTGGTAAGATGCTCGCTTGTGGTAAGATGCTCGCTTGTGGTAAGACGCTCGCTTGTGGTAAGATGCTCGCTTGTGGTAAGATGCTCGCTTGTGGTAAGATGCTCGCTTGTGGTAAGATGCTTGCTTGTGGTAAGATGCTCGCTTGTGGTAAGATGCTCGCTTGTGGTAAGATGCTTGCTTGTGGTAAGATGCTTGCTTGTGGTAAGACGCTCGCTTGTGGTAAGATGCTCGCTTGTGGTAAGACGCTCGCTTGTGGTAAGATGCTCGCTTGTGGTAAGATGCTTGCTTGTGGTAAAATGCTCGCTTGTGGTAAGATGCTCGCTTGCGGTACGCGGCATTGCTGGTTTTCTCAGAGCCTTCGTCCTGTTACTCTGTCTTATCTGTTTACCACCCTTCTTATCTCATAGCTGATATACTTTGTAGCCCCTATAAACATCAATGATGTCATTTCATTCCTATGTAATCTAATATGATGCATCACTCATTGCCAAACTATCAATTTATAAGCCCTAATAATGTTTGCAGTCTGTACAGCCAACTGGTGGAACATAGGTGACCGTTGTTGTAGAGTGGATCTCAATAGTATGGATGATTTAAGGATGGCTATTGCTAAAGTACAGTAGCAGAAAGAAAACCATTTATAGAGGCCCTAAAGCTGGGAACACGAAGCCACTTTGTGGCTTGGAACTTGGTTTCAGGAGACTAGGTTTCAGGCCACTGCATGGCACACCAGAGGAGACATGTGGTTTGATGCAGCAAAGTTGTCTCAAACTAGGTCTCCAAGTCTTCTGAAACCAGGTTTCAAACCACTGTTCCTGAAAAAGTGGCTTCACATTCCCTCAACTTAAAGGGTTGAGAAGTTCAATAATTTAGCAATTGGTCATCCACAAACTATCAGAAATAGTATGTGAAGATAGGAACTTCCGGGCAGTCGGTATGAGTCCACACTTCTGATCTACTGTAAAGAGGGGATACAGTTAAGGCTTTAGCATGCAAGCAGCCAACTATAAAATAACATGTTTTCTGACACTGTGGTCATTACCCTTTTAAGACACTAATGAACATGCAGCCAACTATAAAATAACACGTTTTCTGAAACCTTGGTCATTACCCCTTTAAGACATGAATGAACATGTTTTCTGAAAGCTTGGTCATTACCCCTTTAAGACATTAAAGAACATGTTTTCTGGAAGCTTGGTCATTACCCCTTTAAGACATTAAAGAACATGTTTTCTAGAAGCTTGGTCATTACCCCTTTAGGACATTAATGAAGCTGTTTATTTTAATAGCTGTGTAATAACACAATAGGTACTTAGTAATCACACTGGAATGAAGTACATATCTTACACTTTCAACGCAAATCTACAAGAATGTATCATAAACAAAGGCAATTATTATATGGACAGATGGTCTTCATTTTTTTTTTGTCAAATTCAACATGAAATAAACTGTAGAAGGAGATGATAAATGCATTTTTAATTAAGAGAACTTTAAAAAAAACAAAAACAACACTATTTATAGGTTCAGGACACTTTGCTAAATTTGGTTCTTAAGTGGAAATACTTTCCAAACTTTAAAAGTACATTCAGCAGTATTTAAAAAGAAGAGAGTTACAGTGATTGAAAGTGTCAAGAGACAATTTTGAACAAGAAACAGTTAAAAGGTTTCATTCCATGACTGTTTTGCTAATATTACTAATCTGTAGGCTTGACTGGAAATGTCCCACCAATGCTTATCTACAGTCCAATAGATAGCAGAACTTCAATATATAATAATAATAATAATAATAATAATAATAATAATAATAATAATAATAATAATAATAATAATAATAATGCCAGGGAAGGAGAGAAGCACATTCTTTAGTATTTGTTTTGTTTTGCTTTACTGTATATCTCATTTCTATGATGACTGCAGTCATCCTGAGGGGTTTTAAATATTGTGCTTTTATAGTTTTGATAAGTGGGTGTTTAGCTCCCAGGACTCCCTTGGAAAAGGAGATGGATATCTCAAGGGTTCTATCCTGGTTAAATACATCAATAAACGTGCTCTTCCATTCTAGCTACCTCCCAGCTCCTGCTCTCTGGTGAAAGAACATGTTTGGCCTAGGTTAGAGAACAAAAATAAATATTCATTTACAAACAACAACAACAACAACTTAAGAAGAAGAAGAAGAAGAAGAAGAAGAAGAAGAAGAAGAAGATATACAGTATTTGTAGTATTTTTAGGGAAATATATAATCCTGTACAAGATCACATGCTCAAGTATACCCTGTTCACACATTAATAATATTGTATGCCAGTGTGCTGATATACATGTAGGCCTAACCTTTCAAATTTAATGAGGTAGATCTGAAATAATACATCAGTAGCATGAGGACAGTCTGTTCTCCACTCAGACACTAATGCAATGTTATATTAAACTGGCTCATTCCAATGATGTGTCTTCCTATCCCTCAAGGCGTGTTATAAAACCTTCGGCCTTTCTGTGACTTTTTCTGTGCTGTCTTCTCTACTGTCCTTTTGAAGAACAGCTTGAGGCTGGACTGGGAGTTCATACGAATCGGGTGAAAGCAGTCAGACCAGCTTTCAAATGGACCTTTACGACAAGTTTATTGTTTTCTGGACTTGACTACCATACATCCCCACCTTATATACAGCAGATATAACTCATGCCATGTCTTCTGGCACCTACAGCCATTATCACAGCATCTTCACATCGCCTTGAGAAAGATACCGGGTATCACCTAATTCTGTAACAGGTGTCCTTGAAAATCAATAGGAACCAAGTCTGTACTGAAGTGTGCAATTGTACAAAAAGGTACACAAATCGGATGGCTGCAATGACAGAGAATTGAAAGGGAAATGTGCAGATTTTGCACTCTACAGATGCCAGGAACTAATCATTCATGGGAAGGACAGCCCCTTTTCTCAAATCAGGGGTTTCTTGTGTGTCTTTTGCCTGCACTTGGTATGTATCGAGTATACTGAATGATTGCTCATGGTATATGGTTTTTATTCACCATAGGAGGATGTGACAATACATTTCGGAGCCATGGCAAACTCAATACAAATCTACAATATTATTATTATTATTATTATTATTAATAAGCAGACACTTTTATCTAAAGGGACTTACAGAGACTAGGGGGTGAAGTATGAATCACAACATTAGGACCTCTGTTTTATTTCTCATTCGAAAGACGGATACATACAAGATGACTTACTGTACCAAAAACAGACTGTATAAAGCATTCCTTTAAAGCACCAGGTTTATAACCACCTGTCTAAGTGCACCTTTAAAATAGTCTCCTATGCATGTTGAACTTTCTGTATGTAAAAAGAAATACACCCATGGCCAGTGTCCAGCAGACATATAAATACTGGAAGGACCAGAGGCGCCGGTGTACTGCCACAATATGCCTCCCTGCCAGAATAGTACCGGTAGTAATTTGTGGCAGATATAATTGCCAGAAATGGCCACCTTTGTATATTTTATAGAAAAGGGAGGTAGTAAATGATGGTAAATCATACTGCAGTGTCAGAAAATACCACCCCTACATATTTTGTAGGAAAAATAGGTATTAAATTGTGGCAAGTTGTATTATGGGGTCAGAAAATGCCACTCCTGTATATGCAGTGGGAAAAATTAGGCAGTGAATTGTGGCAAGTTGTATTTTGAGGTCAGAAAATACCACTCTGGTATATTCTGTAGGATAAAGAAGGTTATGAATTGTGGCAAGTTGTATTTTGAGAGTCAGTTTCAATTAATTGTTAGCTCAGAACTTGGCACTGACAACGAATTCTTTGACTGTCGTTATGCTTCATACATAACAAAAAACGTTTTCATCTTGTATTTTTCACAGAAAACAATGACAGTCCTGGGGGGATTTAGCGGGGGAGGGGGGGGGGGGAGGGGAGGAACAGTCAGCTACCACAAACTGCAATGTTCTTTTTCGTTTTGAAAGAGAAATGTGAATAATAAATGAAGTGTCACAAAAGTAGAACATATTTTACTGACTTAATTGAGCGATCTGAGCCGCATAGTTTGAGTGTAGCAACAGCTGCAATATTTTCCAATCTGAAAAGTAATAATAAAGAAAGTCTGTAAGATAATGTGGTCAAGTGGCTGATGTATTGCAGAAAGCAGACAGGAGAAGCAATTGAAATGCAAATGAAATAATTATTTTTAGGCCCATAAAATATATAAAATAAACAAAACAAACAGTTCAAACAAATAAACAAAAAAAACACAAAACAAACTTAGTCTGTCACCTCTCCCTTTAGAATGAGCCAGCTCTGGTATATACTTTGCCCACACTAGCCTCTCCCCTGGACTAGTCCATAGTAAAAGTAGCTTCAGTTCCCCTTTTGACTGGAATTCCTTATTTTAAAACATTTTGGTTACTTCAACTTATTTAACCCTGAATACCGCCACAGAATAATTGCATACATTGCAGATAACTATGTTATCATTCCATCATTATGTAAGACTTTCATCTAGCCGGGAGCGGGTGCCCTCCAAGATGGTGGCGGCCACGACTACCCAAACCTACAGATCGTCGATACCATCTTCAAAACTAAAACGGTATTTAAAAATATTATTCCGCGATGTTAACCTTTTCCTTTAACTAAATATTATTCTGAGCCTAAAATGTATTAGTCCACTGGTTACCTCGCTCCATTTTGAGGTTTCTCCTCTAATCAGTATTTTCTGTGTTCTACATGTTAACCACTCCCTAATCCATGTGCATGCATTTCTTTGAATCCCTACTGCGTTCAGTTTGAGAATTAATCTTTTATGCGGGACTTTGTTAAAAGCTTTCTGGAAATCTAAATAAACCATGTCATATGCTTTGCAATTATCCATTATCGATGTTGCATCCTCAAAAAATCAAGCAGGTTAGTTAGACACAATCTCCTTTTTCTAAAGCCATGCTGACTGTCTCCCAGGATACTGTTATCATATAGATAATTTTCCATTTTAGATCTTATTATAGTTTCCATAAGTTTCCATATAAGAAGTCAGGCTTATTGGTCTGTAGTTACCTGGTTCGGTTTTCTCTCCCTTTTTGTGGATCGGTATTACGTTTGCAATTCTCCAGTCTGTCAGTACAACCCCTTTGTCAAGAGACTGTTGCATGATCTTGGTTAGCGGTTTGTAAATAACTTCTTTCATTTCTTTGAGTGCTATTGTGAGGATCTCATCCGACCCAGTCGATATGTTTATTTTAAGAGCTTCTTGTCCTTTTAACACTTCTGCATCTGTTATGCTAAAGTTATTTAACAGACACATGTGTTTACTGTGTAGAGCTTCTATTAGGTCTGTATTTATTTCTAAAAGTTTATTGTACTATTTTCTGTAAAGGATGAATTCATACCCTCTCAATCTGCAAAATATACAGTGTAATATTTTGTTTGTTAATTATCATCCCATAATATGTGTTCCATCTTTTAAAAAAAAAAACTTTTTCATGAATCATGTTTAATAAAGTAACATTTGAAAGGTGGATTTCTGTACTAAGGCCAGTATAAAAAGCTTACAAAATTACCACAAAGGGTGTGCACCAGTAATTTCTTCCCTGCTATAACACTGAGTTTGTAACAGATTGGCAAATTGTTTTGAACAAGCTCACTGTTTCAGGGGGAAGGAATTACCGGTGCACACACCAAGTGCACCCTAGTGGTAATTTGTATACTGGGATTCCTGAAACCCCAATTTACTCAGGTTCAGAGAAAAAAAAAAAAGCGCCAAATATTCATGATTGCCAGTAATAATTGATGATTAAGAAGTAACATTACGGCTTCATAAACAGATTTAAAAAATGATTATAGAAATTCAAGTACAAATATAAGTATAAACACTCTAAAAGTAAACTTCAACATTGCAAGTGCAGATTTACCAAGGTCACAGCAGAATAGTAACTACATTATTATTAACTATAGCACTCATTAAAAATGCCTTTATACACTGCAAATATAAACATGATTCTCTGATTTAACCTGCTTACCGTAATGACTGATGTAACAGAGTGGAGGCTGGGTGCCAACAGGCGACCCTGCTCACCGCAAGAGAACATCTTAACTACAATACAAAAGAGCCTGGTTCATCTGCACTTAACTACAATACAAAAGAGCCTGGTTCATCTGCACCTAACCACTATACAAAAGAGCCGGGTTCATCTGCACTTAACTACAATACAAAAGAGCTGGGTTCATCTGCATTTGTGGTTTTAGAGCTTTTAACCTCCTCTCGTCTCACCGACAGGGGACAGAATCGTTAATGGCAGTGTGTTACACAACACTGCCCGTCACACTGTGAAATCATGTTTCAATGATATCCACAGAGCTCCCCTGCATCAGTTTCCACGGAGAGGAGAGCTGCTTTTGCTCACGTGGTGGGTGCTTGCATGTGGACCACAGGCTTGCTGGTCCTGATCCTTGTCTCCTCCACTTAAATAACGTATTCATTGAAGGAACTGAAGGATTGTTCCAGTTTCCTTACCAGCACTAATCTGTACCTGGGGAGTTCCAACCTGAATCACATGAAACCCCTGCTCTAATTCATCACGAGGAGGCACTTATTCTAAAGTGTCAGCAGTAAGATCAGGTCCAAGGCTAATGCTCAGCAGTGTTGCAATGAGTTCTCTGATAGAAATTAAACACTTGGTTAACCCTTTGCAGACTGAACATGATCCTACAGATAACATGCCTTTAACTAATTTTCCTCTCACCTGATCCGTGGTCATCTGAACTTGCCAGCCAGTAATTGATTAATGACAGAATCACCTTGAATAAACAACCACATGTATAAAAGGCTGTGTGGTTCAGTGGTTAAATAAAAGGGCTTGTAACCAGGAGGTCCCCGGTTCAAATCTCAGCTCACTCACTGACTCTCTGTGTGACCCTGAGCAAGTCATTTAACCTCCTTGTGCTCCGTCTTTTGGGAGAGACGTTGTTGTAAGTAAATCTGCAGGTGATGCATAGTTCACACACGCTTGTCTGCTAAATAAAAAAATAATAATAACACTATGTAACACAATTTTTGTTCCTGGGTAGTAAGTGTTATTTCCTAATTGCTTATGCCTCAAAAGTATAGAAAATGGCTATTATTCCCCACAATAATAGCCGCTGCCTACACCAGTGCTGGGTCTACACCAGTGCTGGGTCTACACCATTGCTGGGTCTACACCAGTGCTGGGTCTACATCAGCACGATACTTACTTGTTTGTTCCGTCTGTTTGTTTGTTTTGGCCAACGTGTATTTTTCTTTTGTGGTTTGTGTTGTGTTGTTTTGTTATTTAATTTAATAAATATATGGCTGCGGCCACTGTTTTGTCCTGCTTCCTGGTCCGTGACATCACCACACACTTGCACACTGCAACCACTCTGCCACATATGGTGTCCTGGGTGGGATTTGAACCACAGCCTCAGAGTCAGACCAGGGCAGTTTTTTTTATTTAATTTTTTTAAACAGTTATAAAAAATAAAAAAATGGGAAGGTGGCAGCAGTAGCGACAGCAGCAGCAACCTCCTCAGTGTCCAGCGCCCGGATGGGAGCAGCACGAGGGTCCAGCACCCGGACGGGAGCAGCACGAGCATCCAGCGCCCGGACGGGAGCAGCACGAGCGTCCAGCTCCCGGACGGGAGCAGCACGAGCATCCAGCACACGGACGGGAGCAGCACGAGCATCCAGCGCCCGGACGGGAGCAGCACGAGCATCCAGCGCCCGGACGGGAGCAGCACGAGCATCCAGCACACGGACGGGAGCAGCACGAGCATCCAGCGCCCGGACGGGAGCAGCACGAGCATCCAGCGCCTGGACGGGAGCAGCACGAGCATCCAGCACCCGGACGGGAGCAGCATGAGCGTCCAGCTCCCGGACGGGAGCAGCACGAGCATCCAGCACACGGACGGGAGCAGCACGAGTGTCCAGCACCCAGGTGGGAGCAGTACGAGCGTCCAGCAACCGGACAGGAGCAGCACTAGGGTCCAGCACCCGGATGGGAGCAGCACGAGCATCCAGCACCCAGACGGGAGCAGCATGAGCATACAGCACCCGAACGGGAGCAGCACGAGCGTCCAGCGCCCGGACGGGAGCAGCTCGAGCATCCAGCACCCGGACGGGAGCAGCACGAGTGTCCAGCACCCAGGTGGGAGCAGCACGAGCGTCCAGCAACCGGACGAGAGCAGCACGAGCGTCCAGCACCCGGACGGGAGCAGCAGGAGCGTCCAGCGCCCGGACGGGAGCAGCACGAGCATCCAGCACCCGGACGGGAGCAGCACGAGCATCCAGCGCCCGGACGGGAGCAGCACGAGCGTCCAGCCCCCAGGAGGGAGCAGCACGAGCGTCCAGCGCCCAGGTGGGAGCAGCACGAGCGTCCAGCACCCGGACGGGTGCAGCACGAGTGTCCAGCACCCGGACGGGAGCAGCACGAGCATCCAGCACCCGGACGGGAGCAGCACGAGCGTCCAGCGCCCAGGTGGGAGCAGCACGAGCGTCCAGCACCCGGACGGGAGCAGCATGAGCGTCCAGCACCTGGACGGGAGCAGCACGAGCGTCCAGCGCCCAGGTGGGAGCAGCACGAGCGTCCAGCACCCGGACGGGTGCAGCACGAGCGTCCAGCACCTGGACGGGAGCAGCACGAGCGTCCAGCGCCCAGGTGGGAGCAGCACGAGCGTCCAGCACCCGGACGGGAGCAGCATGAGCGTCCAGCACCTGGACGGGAGCAGCACGAGCGTCCAGCGCCCAGGTGGGAGCAGCACGAGCGTCCAGCGCCCAGGTGGGAGCAGCACGAGCGTCCAGCACCCGGACGGGTGCAGCACGAGTGTCCAGCACCCGGACGGGAGCAGCACGAGCATCCAGCACCCGGACGGGAGCAGCACGAGCGTCCAGCGCCCAGGTGGGAGCAGCACGAGCGTCCAGCACCCGGACGGGAGCAGCATGAGCGTCCAGCACCTGGACGGGAGCAGCACGAGCGTCCAGCGCCCAGGTGGGAGCAGCACGAGCGTCCAGCACCCGGACGGGTGCAGCACGAGCGTCCAGCACCTGGACGGGAGCAGCACGAGCGTCCAGCGCCCAGGTGGGAGCAGCACGAGCGTCCAGCACCCGGACGGGTGCAGCATGAGCGTCCAGCACCTGGACGGGAGCAGCACGAGCGTCCAGCGCCCAGGTGGGAGCAGCACGAGCGTCCAGCACCCGGACGGGTGCAGCACGAGCGTCCAGCACCTGGACGGGAGCAGCACGAGCGTCCAGCGCCCAGGTGGGAGCAGCACGAGCGTCCAGCACCCGGACGGGTGCAGCACGAGCGTCCAGCACCTGGACGGGAGCAGCACGAGCGTCCAGCGCCCAGGTGGGAGCAGCACGAGCGTCCAGCACCCGGACGGGTGCAGCACGAGTGTCCAGCACCCGGATGGGAGCAGCACGAGCGTCCAGCGCCCAGGTGGGAGCAGCACGAGCGTCCAACACCCGGACGGGAGCAGCACGAGCGTCCAGCACCCGGACGAGAGCAGCACGAGCATCCAGCGCCCGGACGGGAGCAGCACGAGCGTCCAGCGCCCAGGTGGGAGCAGCACGAGCGTCCAGCACCCAGACGGGTGCAGCACGAGTGTCCAGCACCCGGATGGGAGCAGCACGAGCGTCCAGCACCCGGACGGGAGCAGCACGAGCGTCCAGCACCCGGACGGGAGCAGCACGAGCGTCCAGCACCCGGACGAGAGCAGCACGAGCGTCCAGAAGACGCAACAAATATTTAAATTAGTATATTGAGGCTCTTTATTAGCATTTTTTCTCTTAGTACATACGACAAAATGTATACTTTGCGAACTGACACAACGCAAATGCAAATTGTGGTATGTTTGCGCTGTGACTGGCCCATCTTAGTACATCTCCCCAACAAAAACATAAAACTTATTTTACGCATCATAAAAGGTCTATATAAATTAAATATTTTGTTTTTATTTTTAGTGACTGCTGTCGAAGTTTTGGCTTCCAAATGGGATTATACTACATGTTACCCACTGGGGGCTCATGATGTAACACCTTGAATAGACAGTATATCATTTATTTGCATCATGACAGAAATTTTGAAAACAGCTATTTATATTTGTATTGCAGATATTGTTGTTTACTCCAAAATCAGCAGAATGGATACTTGTGGGGGAGTTTCTTTGCTCTTTCCAGATATTGAAGATCCTGGCTGATGAGAAGTTTGCTAATTCAGTTCGGGCTTGGTGCTGACTTGTTTTTGTAGGTCTGATGTTTTGTAGGTGTGATAAACCTTTCGTTTATCTACAGTTTGCAGGAAATAAAGAATATGTTCAATGGCAGTCTGAAATATTGTGTTTAGCAAAGTTTAGTTTTGGAGAAAGAGTGTTTGTTTTCAACAGACTATTTGGGTACACTACTTTGTGTGAAAAAAGTTTCAAGAAATAAAATATAAGTGTGCGCAAGCCTACTTTTTTGTTTAAAAAATAAATTAGCAAGCGCTGTGTGTATACGAAGATCAGAAGCGGGAGTTTACAGTATCAATAGCCGATCTGTGTTCAGAATTTCAACAGCCGATTTCAGGTAGAAAGGTAGAAAGCAAGTGTTCAAACAGTTTTATAATTAATTATAAAATCAAGTCGTTGTTGTGCATGTATGTCTGTGTGTCCAATGGGAAGGCACTTAACTTTCAACAGTGGAGACGTAAAGAAAGACTGCTTTACACACCTGAAATATTCGTAACATATTCCCATATATTTTTCATTTTGACATCATAAAACTAGTACACAAAAATAAAACAGATGAAATTCAACATGAAACGTATAAGTAGGATTTGACTGGTACGATTTCCAACACACAAAAATTTTTCATAGAATTTGCGGGTACAGTGACCTACAGGGGAAATGCTTCCGGAGAATAAGGATGTGACCTGAGGTAAAGCATACTCGCTCTATGTAGAGACGCTAAAGTCAAAGTGTTTTTGTTCGAAACTAAAGAGGTCTGGGCAATGTGTTTTGCAGCAGTATAACATTTATGTTATTTTTTTCCCTGCTAGATTTTTTGTCTTTTGCCAGTATGCCATACCGTCAGTTTTTTTCTTACTGGTATGCATAGCGGCGTATACCGCCCTCACTACCTATTGCTCTGTTATAATATTTAATATAAGGAACATTCCATTAACAAACTGTTTCCTTTTTTTATCAGTTTAATAATTAAAGCTAACGTGTGATTAATCGTTTGATCTTTAATCAATTAAATCTCCATGTTGCATAAGTTTCTTCTCTTTCTTCCTCGCTCTCCTGTAGCAAAGGATTGTGGGTAGTAGGAGAGGCCAGAGTGGTGGTGCGCGAGGAGGTGCTGTGAATAGAGTCACTGCAGCACTGGGTTACAGCCAGTCACTGTGGGGAGACGGAGCTACGAGTCTGAGAGTCACGGCAGCTCTGGGTCTCAGCCCAAGTGGCTCAGGGCTTGGGAATGGGGAGTCACGACAGAGTCAGACCTCAGGCTGACTCTGTGATGGATCCCTGTTCAGGGAGAGGGGTGAGCGGTAGCACCGGGGCTCAACCGAAGGGGGAAGCGCTTGATGCTGATGAAATTGAACAGGAATCAACGGAAGAATCAAAGATGTCCGGCTGTGAAGAAGACGATCAAGATGGAGATTAAGATGGGGCACTCTCTGAAAATATCGCTGTTCTCTGACATCTATAAAGAAGGTGAAATGAATGGCAGTCTCGACCGCACACGTAAACGTGGCTGGTGTCTGGTTGGATCCTGCTATAATGGTGACAAACACCAGTCAAAGGGGGTCGGAACGCAGTATGACTGAGAGGGCAAGGTTACTGGGCCATCGAGGGCAAATGCTACTCCTGTCCCTCTCAATATATTGGACATGTGGCACTCAAGCGCGGACATAATGTGGGTCCAACACAACAACCCCTCACTAGTGCACACTTGGGGACAGGTCTGGGCTATTGAAGGTAAGGATGTTGAAGGCGCTGGGGCGATAGTATTTCCACATTTCATTATCAAGGGGCAATTACTGTATAGGGTAAACCTTGCCACGGGCACAAGACAGCCTGTAACAATTATTGGTTTTCCCCGTCTTGTCGGCTGGAGGTCATGAGTCTGTGTGATAGAGAGAGAAAGGATCGATGCTGTAAATCTCCCTCCCGATTAGAAAGGGCGCTGTGCAAGGGGAAAGGTAAGCTGCCTCCTCGGTGGTAGGTGGAAACCGGAAGGTAACCATATTAGGAGGGGCGCGTAGCTGCAAGTACTCAGGACGATTCCATTGCAGTCAGCTGCGGGGCAGCCCTCTATTGGAGAAACCAGGCGACGCGTTGATTGCAGGGAGGAGTTTTGTGGGTACAAAGGGGAAGCAGCTCCCCTTGCGCTGAGACAATAATTGACCGGCCGGAGCTGGTGTATGTTTGTTTGTTTTGTTACGTGCTTGTGTGTTTTCGCAGAGGAGCAGGAGGACGGGAGGCTGTCGCTACCAAGCCAGCACTAACCCCAGAGCACTCCCCTCATTGCACAGCACAACACAGCACAGTGCATGCACCACAGTCCCCTTTGGAGAGAGCACAGTTTCGTGCACGGAGGATTGTGGTTAAGGAGTGTCTTTTTGTTTGTTATTTTTGAAACGTGGACCTTGTTTTGTTTTGCCCTGATTACCATCGCTGGTATCAGGGTGTATTATTTTCCTGTTTGGATTATTTTTGTGGATATTTCTGTTCTTGTGTGGATTATTAAATTACTTATTTTGGGAGAATACGTTTGGACATTTGCAGTCTTTTGCACCACATCATTCATCCTGTCACAGTCTGGCACATGATATCCCATTTGCGGGGGAACCTTGGAGCTGACAAGACAAGGGAGCAAATATTGGCTCGATTTTATTAGGTAGGACTTCATAAAGATGTGTCAAAATATGTAGCCACATGCTCAGACTGCCAGCGAGTAGCACGGGGCCGAGTGCGCCCCACCCCTTTGGTTCCACTGCCGATTATTTCCACTCCCTTTGAACGCATCGCAATGGACATAGTTGGACCTTCTGACTCCGGGTATACACATATATTAGTGGTGGTAGATTACACAACATGATACCCGGAGGCAGTTCCACTGAGGTACACTAGTGCTGCTGCGATAGCCAAAGAATTACTGCAGATTATGGCTAGAGTAGGGATCCCCAAGGAAATCCTGACTGATCATGGAACTAACTTCCTGTCTAACACGTTACTGCAAGTTTATAAAATACTAAAAATATGTCCCATCAGGACATCATCCACAGACGGATGTTTTGGTGGAACGCTTTAATCAGACCTTGAAGCAGATTTGTGAATCAAGAGCAAAAACATTGGGCATCGCTTCTTCCCTACCTCATTTTTGCAGTGAGAGAGGTGCCACAGAGTTCAACAGGGTTCTCCCCCTTTCCAGCTCTTGTACGGCCGACAGCCTAGCGGCATCCTCGATCTGCTGAGAGAGGGGTGGGAGGAGCACAAAGGCTCGTCCAAAAATGTAGTGAAGCATGTGCTCCTACTCAGAGATCACCTAGATTTGGTCGGTCGTTTGGCCGAGGACAACATCAAATCGGCTCAGCACCAGCAACAGCAGCATTACAATAAAAATGCATTAATTCGAACCTTTCGACCAGGAGACAAAGTAATGCTGCTGCTTCCCTCCTCAGAATCGAAAACTATGTGCTAAATGGCAGGGGCCATATGAAGTGATTCAGGCTATAGGAAAGGTGAATTATGAAATTAGACAGCCCGATCGTCGTAACAAAAGAGAAATTTATCATGTAAATTTATTAAAGCCCAGAAAGTTGACAAAGTGGCGTTTGCAACAAGATATGGGCGATGCTCGAACTTGGAGTGATTGAACCTTCCAGCAGCGAGTGGTGCAGTCCAATTGTGATAGTGGCCAAAAAGGACAGCACCAACCGCTTCTGCATTGATTTCCACAAGGTAAACTCTATTGCCAAGTTAGATGTGTACCCCATGCCTCGGGTCAACGAGCTTCTAGATAGACTGGGGACTGCAAGGTTTATTTCCACTTTGGAACTGACGAAGAAATACTGGCAGATCCCATTAACCAGTTCTAGATAGAAAACCGCATTTTCAACACCAGAGGGGCTGTTTCATTTCACAACCATGTCGTTTGGGCTCATGGTGTGCCTGCTGCCTTTCAGAGACTCATGGACCAGGTATTTTATCCACATCGTGAATATGTGTAAGCGTATATCGACGATGTGATTATTTACAGCTCCACCTGGCGAGAGCATTTGGCTAGGATCATGGCGTCCTTCAGTCTCTAAGGGTAGCCTGGCTGACAGCTAACTTGAGAAAATGTGCATTTGCCAAGACAGAGACACAATATTTGGGATTTATAATGGGGAATGGAAGGGTGAAACCTGTTGTCACCAAGGTCCAGGCTTTGGTGGACGCGGCAATCCCCAAAACCAAGGCTCAGATGAGGTCTCTACTGGGGTTGGCCGGTTATTGCCGAAGATTCATCCCTGAGTATGCCACAGTGGTCAATCCCTTAGTTGACCTCACCAAAAAGAGTGCACCAAATTTAATTAAGTGGTCAGTAGAATGTCAGGGGGCGTTTGATATTGTTAAGTAGAGACTCTGCCAGGCCCCCGCTCTCATCACTCCAGACTTCACTCAGAGATTCATCCTCCACACGATGCGTCGGATGTCGGTTTGGGTGCAGTCTTGTCCCAAACGATAGATGGAGTAGAACATCCCATCCTGTACATTAGTAAAAGAATGCTCCCTCGGGAGCGCAACTACTCCGTGGTCGAATAATAATAATAACATCCGAAGAATCCGACCCTTCCTCACCAACTATGCTACCCAGCTCCTGGTCCAGGCCCTGGTACTCTCCCGCCTAGACTACTGCAACTCCCTCCTGGCTGGCCTCCCTGCGTCCGCCACCCGTTCACTCCAGCTCATCCAGAACTCTGCTGCCCGCCTGGTGTTCTCTCTGCCTCGCTTCGCCCATGCTACTCCACTACTCCGCTCGCTCCACTGGCTCCCGATCACCGCTCGCATCCAGTTCAAGACACTTGTACTAGCCTACAGATGCCTTGACCAGACTGCACCCAGCTACCTCCAGACCCTCATCTCTCCCTACACCCCCACTTGACCTCTCCGCTCCGCCTGCGCTAGAAGACTAGCTCTACCTCCGCTACGCTCCCCTGCCTCCAGAGCCCGCTCCTTCTCCACCCTTGCTCCGCAGTGGTGGAATGACCTTCCTACAGATGTCAGGACTGCCCAGTCCCTGACCACATTCCGGCGCCTCCTTAAGACTCACCTCTTCAAACAGCACCTGTAGAACTCCTCTGTTTGTATCCTGGGACACTATCACCCTTCATTTAAATGTGCTTTATTTTGCTCTTATCTGCCCCCTATTTTACTGCATTTAATCCTGTACTTCAGAATACTGTAATCTGCCAAGTGTTTAA
The DNA here is from genome assembly GCF_902713425.1 of Acipenser ruthenus. Classification (NCBI taxonomy): domain Eukaryota; kingdom Metazoa; phylum Chordata; class Actinopteri; order Acipenseriformes; family Acipenseridae; genus Acipenser; species Acipenser ruthenus. Next base: position 93,551,635 of record NC_081191.1, on the reverse strand, counting down.
CCTGTAGTACTTTGTATTTAATCACATCCTGATGTAACTATCACTATTTAATCATATCCTGATGTAACTATCACTATTATCTGCTGTATTATTGAATTGTGGTTTGTCACACTTGTACTTTGCTTGAACAAAAGTTATTGTATTTCTTGCTCTTATTGTATTACTTGTATTGTAACACTTGAAATGTATTTGCTTACGATTGTAAGTCGCCCTGGATAAGGGCGTCTGCTAAGAAATAAATAATAATAATAATAATAGTCATGCATACCGATCGATCATCTCCTGATCACTCGTTTTATCACCAAACTCCTCAATAATGCGATCCAAGTCATTATTTTATTACTATAACATCTCAAAAAAGCTCTGCAAATGTCAGTGTCATTCTCTGTGCGCTGATTCAGTAACAGGCAGCTTGTTTCCTTATGGCCGCCCCTATCTGATGCCAGGGGCAAGTATGACTATTCATGAGATACGCTCCCACTTGGCCATTGAATGGTTTTCTCTGCTTTTTCCGGCGAAAAAACGACTAGAAACCCGTTTTATGCGTTTTTTTTGATGATGTCGGACAGGGTCCGACATTGAACCGGATAGGAATAATTGCAGTGTCGGACCAGGTCCGACATAGGACCGCAAAGGGTTTACTACCTGCTGGGACATTCATTTGATCTCGTCATTGACCACGCCCCACTCAAGTGGTTAAGCACAACGCCTGGATAACTCAGTGGTATCTGGCATTGCGGCCCTTCATGTACCACATGGTACACTGTGCAGGGGACCACCAAACTGTGGATTATTTTTTCCCGGGAGGAGGAAGTAATGGGAAAAGTAGATTTAGCCGAGTGTTCCTTCGGCTCCACTCTGAGCGGTGGGATATGTGACGGAGATCGAATGATTAGAATATTAGAGCATTAGAAAGTTTACAAACGGGAGGAGGCCATTCAGCCCATCTTTCTCGTTTGGTTGTTAGTAGCTTATTGATCCCTGAATCTCATCAAGCAGCTTCTTGAAGGATACCAGGGTGTCAGCTTCAACAACATTACTGGGGAGTTGGTTCCAGATCCTCACAATTCTCTGTGTAAAAAAGTGCCTCCTATTTTCTCTTCTGAATGCCCCTTTATCTAATCTCCATTTGTTACCCCTGGTCCTTGTTTCTTTTATCAGGTCAAAAAAGTCCCCTGGGTCGACATTGTCTATACCTTTTAGGATTTTGAATGCTTGAATCAGATCTAACACCACATTCTTGGTGTTAGATCTCCCTCCCGACCTGCGAGGGCGCTGTGTAAAGGGAACAGAGTACCCTTGACTAAATGGCATGACAGTTTATTCCATGGTTAGGTGGAAGTCTGCCATTTAGAAAAGGGGCCAAGCTACGGTACCCAAACTCAATGACCCGGACGGGAAATGGCATGGCATCCGCGGATTGTAGGAGCGGATGCGCTCGTTAACCAAGGGGTCATGAGGGAGGGTATAAATAGGGGTCATAGTGAAAGTGATCTGTTCCTTTGTAAATGATTAGAAAACCTAGAAGGATAACAAAGACCTGTGAAACCTGTGTTTGTTTATCTAAGTAAAAACTGTTTGTTATTTTAGACTACTAACACGATCCTGAGCTGCCGCTACTCAGCCAGCATCAAACCCGGACACCAGCACTTTACCTTTGTTCACAGAGAACTGTCTTTTGAACCACAAGCACTAATATTACTCACTGTAAACTGTGTTTGTGTTTTGTGTTTCGTGTTGGTGTAATAGAACTGGACTTTTGGTTACGGGTCAAACCCGGTGATTACAATAACAAAGTGATACACGCCGCTGTATCACTTTTAGAACATTATTATTTACAGGTGTTCGCTATAAGGCTCTGGACATTGAAACCTTTAATGAACACCCTTGCACCTGTATATCATTGTCTGTCTGTTTTATTCTGCACTGCTGCATTGCATCCACCTGCACGCACTTACCCACTTTGTCACAGAGCATAATTAAGATTTTTTATTTAACATCATCTAATCAAAGAAACTGCATATCATAAAAGTGTACCGTAAGCCATAATAGTAGTACAGTGTTTCATGTTAGATTTTGAAATGTCACATTTTTCAAGTATATGGAAAACTACAAAGTAGTATGTAATTCCATATGTTAACGTAACATTATTCTGCAGGTTTAATTCAACTTCATGAAGCACAATGAGTTAATTATAGGGTGAAGCGACACTTTTGGCCATAGCTGTAAACTGACATCTCCTAATTGATGCTGTGTTGCTCCCAATCTAACTCTATAAAGATTTAATTACAGGGCACATATTACACAGTCAATATAACTGGTAACTACGATTGAGGCTAAACGTACTCTTTCAAGGTAAACAAAAGTTTTTTCTAACTTCAGTTAGAACTAACAACAGACAATACACAGAACAGAATAACACTGAGCTTTTACAGTATATCAGAGGAGCTCACCCCCAGCTTTCAGGATGCCATTCAGACAGCATGCACCCATCACAGGGTTCAGCACTGACGCATGCTCTCCTCATTACCCTTTCACGGGCACAGTCACAGAGACGGAGAGAAGGCTGGGACAATGCACGACTGGCCCTGCAGATGACATTCACAGAGGCATTTCATCACTCAATTTCATGAAGCAATAATTAAGGAGATTCTTCAATTAGATCATTTCTATCTGTGAAAAGGCATCATTCTTTGGAAACCAAGATTACATGATCTTAATTAGCCCCTCTTCAAATAATTTGCTTTCTTTTAAAGCCCTCAGGGAGGGTGCATTTATTACAGGTAATTAATATTCAAGTTAATTGACTGCGGTTTATTTATGGTACCCCACCCCTTGTATATACATCTGACATCTATTAAAAGGAAAGCTGCATCTCCTCACTGTGTTTTTGCAGTCTTTCTATCTTTCTCACAGAAATGAAGGATGCTTGCCAACCATCCCCTGTCATTATGGACAGTGTCCTAATAAATCTTTCCGGTGTTCTGACTGCTGTACCATCTGGAAGCAGGCCCTAGTTTAACAGCATGGACACATTAGTGAGTACAGTAGAACCTCAATTATCCTGACTTAATAGGACCCAGACCTAGTTCAGAAGAACAGGACTGACCGGAATTGAATTCCATGGAAACAATCAAGGTCATTAACAGGGAAATGAACCTCAAGGAACATCCTGTTTGAATTCTAACACTGCGTTGCCATACAAGGGATCTTGGCACAAGGTTTAAATGAAGCACTTGCTGGTCTTTCGTTAAAGCCTTTCTCTTCACATTCTTTGCGAAAGCCAGTTATAACCAGAGTGGTGAAGACAGAGATATTCCTGACTGTGTGATTCAGTCCAGTGCAATATAGCTGGAATTTAAATCCTGAAGGAAACCTTGTCACTTGGAATGTAATGAGACTCCTGGACTCAGTATTGTTGGTTCACAAATTATTATTTCTTTTTTTTTTCTTTTTAAACTTTGTTTATTGGATTTCACAAATTAAGCAGGATGAAACATAAACACAATTTAACAGAGATTTAAGTGGAAATGATATTAATAAAAATTATAATTGTTATAAAAGAGAAGAGAAAGAATTACTCCTTTTACATCCTGACTTACACGCAGGGAAATTGCAAGAGGTTCAATGGCAATTGCAAAAAGAAGGGGAGAGAGAGGACAACCTTGTCTTGTACCTCGGTGGAGAGGGAAGTATTTGGATTGCACATCATTTGTGCGAACAGAAGCTGTAGAGGAGGAATATAACAGCTTGATCCATGAAATGAAATTGTGACCAAAGCCAAACCTATGCAGAGCAGCAAACAAGTAGTCCCACTCACCACGATCAAAAGCTTTCTCTGCATCTAACGAAAGAATAACCTCAGGCAGGGGAGAAGAGGGAGTATATATAATATTGAACAGGCGGCGAAGGTTAAAATAAGAGTGTCTGCCCTGCACAAATCCTGTCTGGTCAGAGGAGACTATAGAGGGGAGAACCGACTCAAGACGGTGTGCCAGGGTCTTAGCAAGAATTTTAAAGTCTGCATTAAGCAGCGAAATGGGGTGGTAGGATCCACAATCAAGAGGGTTCTTATTCTGTTTAAGCAGTACAGAGCTAGAGGCTTGGCACAGCGTAGGCGGTAGGGACATAGATGTAAAAGATTCAGCAAACGTGTATACATATATACATAAATACATATATACATATATACACATACACACATACATACATACATATACATACACATACACACACGTGCACATATATATACATATACACACACACACACACACACATACATACACATACATATCCATACAAGCACATAAAATAGTAATACTGGAAAATCCATTACAGACAGTTGAAAGTAGCAAACTTAACCAGCAACCCAATAACACCACTGGAGCGATAGCTGCAAAGCATGCCCACACAGACCAGCAAAACCTGTGTTCTCCGTGGCACCAAAACTAAATTCCCTGGGATACATTGCATTGACGCGCCGTTTGCAAGTCAGTCTGATGCACACATTTCAACCATAACAGTAATGCTTTCAATTTAGGTGAACATTAATTTTACCGAAGGAATACACACACACAAATGAAAAAAAATAAAAAAAAAAATAAAAAAATAAAACCCACAACCATACATACACAAAAAATAATCATGATAAACAAAAAAGACATTTATACTTCTGTATAACGCCGGTATATTTAAATGATATCAAGTCCGCAATTACCGTACTGTATTTACTCTGTGCATTTTAGCTTAGGGAGGATCTCTCTTGAATAAAAGTCCCTTGCTGCTTCTGGGGTATCAAAGATTTGATCAGTTCCATTGAATGAAACGCGGAGACGTGCTGGATGTAATAGGCCATACCTCACCTTCGCACTACGGAGAAGCGCCCTCACTTCATTATAAGCAGCTCTGCGCTTTACCAAATCAGCACTAAAATCGGGGAAAATGAAGACTCTTTTTCTGCGGAAGATGAGCTGCCCCTTCTCCCTTGACAAACGCAGAAGCCGCTCTTTAACCTGAAAATGGTGAACTCTCAAAATGAAAGGCCTTGGGCGCTCTCCCTCTCGTGGTCTCGCAGCCGAGGAGTGATGCACCCTATCCAGAACAGGGGGGGAGTCCAGGCACTCCTGCCCAAACACTTCTTGAAAGAAGCTCGACATAAACTCCGTTGGTCTGCCTTCCTCCATCCCCTCCGGAATTCCGACGACGCGCAGATTTCTCCTACTTTCTGTTCTCTGGATCGTAAATTTTAGCAAGGAGCTTGTTATTTTCAGAAGCAAGCAAGTTGCAGGCTGATTCAACCCCAGCAAGGCGGGCGTCAAACACATTCATGGAGCCCTCCACCTCTCTAACTTTTTCAGAGCACTCAGACAACGCGGCTTTAATGGGAGCAATTGCCGATTGAATTTCTGATCTAAGCATAGCAATCTCATCTCGGATAACTTCCCTGACGATCCTATGGAAATCGTCAAGCATGGTGGAGCTGGAGCCGCCCTGTTTGAAGCCTGTTGAGTCGAGCACTATAACAGATTACTTGGCCTCGTAAATAAGCCTTTAAGGTTTCCCATAAAGTGATGGAGGACATCCCAGGTGTTGAGTTGGTATCCAGAAAGAAGTCTATCTGGGAAGAAATAAACTGGACAAAGTCTTGATCAGATAATAATAGGGGGTTGATGCTCCAAGGGTGACGTGGTGCCACCTGCCTATGAAAAACGAGGCGCATGATCTGATATGACTATACTCTGATACGAACAAGAACGTACAATGGGAAGCAGTTTTTTGTCCAGAAAAAAGTAGTCAATACGAGAGTATGTTTGATGTACAGGAGAAAAAAAAGAGTACTGCCGGGCAGTACTCTGTCAAACTGGACCATGATGTTAAAGACCAGGAAATAAATTCACACTCACACAGTGGGCAGTATTGAGTGTAACATGCTAGCAGACATTTTTATTGACATTGCAAAAATGCAGCGTTAGTGTAACACTGTCATTACAGGTTCTGTCCCGTCTGTGAGGTTGAAAGCACTAAAACCATGAATTTAGATGAGCCTGGCTCTTTTGCATTGGGGTTAAAATGCTTGATTGTTGTGCTTGGGGTTGCTGGTTCGCGCCCAGCCTCCGTCCTGTTACACTAGGTCATTTACATAAATAGGTCCAGCTTGACTAAGCCACTCCAGAAAGACTTTGAAGGAGTGCAAATCAACATTTTAAAGATCCATGGAAGAAAGTGGGCAGCAAAGAAAGCCATGGCAAGTTCAGCATTGAAGAGGGGGTCTTGGTCTCAGTTCAGCTCCACCTACATGGCACAAGGCAGCCCCAGCTCACCGGAGGAAGCTGGTAGTCAACGAGGTGCAAAAGCAGGAGATGATGAGGTGCGTAAAGGCCGTTTCCCAGGCCAAGCAGGGAGAATGGATGAGATGGGAGAGTGTGGAACAAAGCAAGATCAGTTGGCAAGACCTATGGACAATGGAACAGAGCAGGATCAGTTTCCTCATCATGTCAACATATGATGTTCTCCCATCACCACATAACCTAAACCTCTGGGTAGGAGAGGATCCCTCATGTCCTTTGTGTTCATTACCTGCAACATTAAGGCACATTTTGACAGGATGTAAGGTGGCTCTTAGCCAAGGACGGTTTACGTGGCACCATGACCAGGTGCTACGATGTTTGGCTTTAGCATTGGAAGACAAGTGTAACATGACCAATAAGTTGCCACCAGTTCCATCAAAACATTACACACAAAATACAACATTTCTCCACCCAGGAGAGCAACCAAGCCTCGCCCAGGACAACTGGAAGCTGCTAGAGACTGGAAAATGCTGGCAGATGTTGATCAACGGCTTATTTTTCCACTTGAGATTGCCATCACTAACCTTCGACCAGATATTGTCTTGTGGTCTGGATCAGCACGCCTTGTTCACCTGGTAGAGTTAACAATGCCATGGGAGGATGCTGTGGATGAGGCGTATGAGAGTAAGAAACTGTGGTATGCTGAACTAGAGGATGGAGAGTCCGGGTTTACCCAATGGAGGTGGGTTGTCGAGGATTTGTGGCACACTCCACAACCCGGTTTCTCAGAGACGTCGGATTCAGTGGCCAAGAGACGGAAAGATTCTGGTTGGGGATCTCAAGCACAATAGGAAGAAAGAAACGCTGATGTACAGGTAAGTAAGCTGGGCTGAGTTGAGTGGGGGACAGAGGGGGGGTGATGCTGGGATGCCAGAATCACCGTCGAGCCCTCTTGAGGTGTCGTGGGCTAGTCGACGAAACACAGAGGATGGAAGGTGCCCACTTGAAGACCCCAGAGATGTACCCTACTTAGCTCAATCCAGACGGTTGTCATGCTGATGCGCTGGGGAGACCGCACTGTGGTTGATCCCCGGAGCCAGCACGCAGCCGTTGTGTGTGCTGATGCGCTAGGGAGGCAAAATAAGCTGATACCTGGAGCCAGCATTACACTTCAACACCAGCCAGAAGGATATCTACATCATCATATGGAAGGAAACACAAATAGATGGAGACACAGATGGATCACATTAGTTTACTGTAAAGCTACGTCTTGGTTGGTGCTTATCTTGGCGAGAGCCGAGTTCAAATCAGAATGAAGTTTTAACATCTACTCTCGTGTAATGGAAATCATGACCCATTGTTATCACTGCCAATAATATCACTGGTCCCAATTTTCTTCTGTATTTTACATTTCAATTTGGAATGTGCAGATATTTCAAAGACAGCTCTATAAAGAGAAGCAAATTAATTTTGTATTGTTGTTCCTGGAAAATGTGTATCTCCTTTAGGATTTAAAAAGGTTTAAAAGCTCTGTTAAAGCTCATGTAAGTGGGAATTTCAACCTGCTGGCAAACCCCATTACACCTCGATCAAACTGACTTCCCTGCAGCGCAGCACTGAACCTTCTCGCTTTTCACTTCCAGGAGTAACCTTCCCAAAAAATCACCAGAGTAGATCAAGAGTAGTGGGGAGACGCAGGGAAGTTCAGCAAAGTTCAGTACAAATTATGCAGATATCATAGATGTATTTATATTTATCTAGATATACAAATAAACAAACAAAGAAGAACAAAAACATACCACAAAGAAACAGGAAGGATTAATTCAGGATTAATTCAGAACCACGACTAGCACCAGCTTTCAGCACCATGGTTAATCAGAACCATGGCTAGCACCAACGTTCAGAACCAAACAACAAACAAAAAGGCAAATAAGGTTTAGCAGTTGTTTTTAAGTTTTGTTTTCTCTCTCCTCATTCTCTCCGCTCTCACTCCTAATACACTCTCCCTGAGGGTAGAGCGCTGCAGGTTTATATACAGTGACCATCTCCCGATTAGCAACAATTAATCAATGAAGTAACTCGGGAGATGGTCACCGTCTGCACGAGCTTAATAAGGATGCGCATTGGTAAGAGCTATGCACTGAAGCCCATTGGTAAGAGCTGTGCACTGAAGCCCATTGGTAAGAGGTGTGCTCTGAAGCCCATTGGTAAGAGGTGTGCTCTGAAGTCCATTGGTAAGAGCTGTGCACTGAAGCCCATTGGTAAGAGCTGTGCTCTTAAGACCATTGGTAAGAGCTGTGCTCTGAAGCCCATTGGTAAGAGCTGTGCACTGAAACCCATTGGTAAGAGCTGTGCTCTGAAGCCCATTGGTAAGAGGCGTGCACTGAAACCCATTGGTAAGAGCTGTGCTCTGAAGACCATTGGTAAGAGCTGTGCTCTGAAGCCCATTGGTAAGAGCTGTGCACTGAAGACCATTGGTAAGAGCTGTGCACTGAAGCCCATTGGTAAGAGCTGTGCTCTGAAGCCCATTGGTAAGAGCTGTGCTCTGAAGCCCATTGGTAAGAGCTGTGCTCTGAAGCCCATTGGTAAGAGGTGTGCACTGAAACCCATTGGTAAGAGCTGTGCTCTGAAGCCCATTGGTAAGAGCTGTGCACTGAAGCCCATTGGTAAGAGGTGTGCTCTGAAGACCATTGGTAAGAGCTGTGCTCTGAAGACCATTGGTAAGAGCTGTGCTCTGAAGCCCATTGGTAAGAGCTGTGCTCTGAAGCCCATTGGTAAAAGCTGTGCTCTGAAGCCCATTGGTAAGAGCTGTGCACTGAAGACCATTGGTAAGAGCTGTACACTGAAGCCCATTGGTAAGAGCTGTGCACTGAAACCCATTGGTAAGAGCTGTGCTCTGAAGCCCATTGGTAAGAGCTGTGCTCTGAAGCCCATTGGTAAAAGCTGTGCTCTGAAGCCCATTGGTAAGAGCTGTGCACTGAAGACCATTGGTAAGAGCTGTACACTGAAGCCCATTGGTAAGAGCTGTGCACTGAAGACCATTGGTAAGAGCTGTACACTGAAGCCCATTGGTAAGAGCTGTGCACTGAAGACCATTGGTAAGAGCTGTGCACTGAAGACCATTGGTAAGAGCTGTGCTCTGAAGCCCATTGGTAAGAGCTGTGCTCTGAAGACCATTGGTAAGAGCTGTACACTGAAGCCCATTGGTAAGAGCTGTGCACTGAAGCCTGTTCAACACTGATATACTTCCCCACTACACATAAGCATTGAGGAGTCTTTTCAAAAGCAGTATTTTTGTTGAAATTGTTAGGAAGCATTGGCAAATAATGACTTAAGCACAAACAACAATTGTGGATCATGCAGGACAGATAATATGATGTTAATCAAAAAACAAACAAACCAATGATGAAAAGGTACTGTAGATGATGTGAAGCATTTTAAGCATTTTTTTGTGAGCATTAAAAACCTTTAAACATTTTTTCATTTGATTTTTCTTCTTTCAAAAACAAATGAAGAGCTGATGATTAAAAGCAGGACCAAATTTCTAATGATCAGATCACAGTGATGTATAGTTTCAGATATTTAAACAATCCTACAGTATAGGCTTCCAACATTTGATATACTCACTGCCCTTGAATGCTTTGCTTATGCATTTAAGATCAATTAAAGTCTCAGTGTAATATCATTTACATTAATTACAATAACCTCTTCATCGAGTGGCTGCCATTTCTGCCAGTATCCATAAATCAGTGATCTCCCCGATGCTGATAATAGTTTCCCATATAACTACACTACCTGTCAAATACAGGAAAATCTAATGGAAAGGCCATAGACAAGGAAAAAGAAGAGTTGAGAATGTGTATTGTTATCCAGCAGAATTCTGGTAACATTAGAAATGTCTGGAGAATAGTTTTGCACAGACCAACAGCTCCCATGAGTGTTCAGCACCAGTACAGAGGGCTGTTGGTGTTGGCATGTGCACTGTAATGATATAAAAACCCAGTTCACCTAGCTGGGAATATTGTACGTGTCAAGGATCAAATGAAGGAAATCTAACAACACCACTTACAGTCTATGAACCATACTATAGTTATTATGTAGAGTATAGTACACTCTTGAAATGTATTTTTGTTTACGACTGTAAGTCACCCTGGATAAGGGCATCTGCTAAGAAATAAATAATAATAATATTGTAACTACTACTCATTGTATCAGAAAAGGGTTAGGGTTAGGGTTTTGGCAAGGTTTAGAGTTAGGGTTAAGGTTAGGGTTAGTGTTAGGGTTAGTGTTAGGGTTAGGGTTAGGGTAAGGGTTAGGGGTATATCATGCAAAAAGATGTACACATTAAGTGCATAATAGCATTGTAATTATGTGGAAGTACACATGTATTTACTAAGTAACTACTATGTAACTACACAGTCATTAGAAACACTTAACATAACATGTTACCGTTCACTCAAACTACAGTATGTTCATAACCCATACTGTACCTTTGAGCCCTTGGATTAGTCTACTCACTTCACTTTGATTTACATTCTCTCCAAAGCGGCAAGGTCCTTTTTGTAATTTCCTGCCAAATGTTACCAAGAATGGTGTTAATTGTAGACTTTTCTAGTTCAGTACCACCCATGTGGTATTTGAAGCCTACATTGTTGTGATAGCCATGAATCACTGAGGACATGGCTCCAACATACTTCTATATTGTGACGGACATGGCCCAAACATACTTCTATATTGTGACTGCCATGGATCACTGAGGACATACCCCCAACATACTTATACATTGTGATAGCCATGAATCACTGAGGACATGGCTCCAACATACTTCTATATTGTGACAGCCATGAATCACTGAGGACATGGCCCAAACATACTTCTACATTGTGAGTGCCATGAATCACTGAGGACATGGCCCCAACATAGTTCTACATTGTGATAGCCATGAATCACTGAGGACATGGCTCCAACATACTTCTATATTGTGACTGCCATGAATCACTGAAGACATGGCCCAAACATACTTCTACATTGTGACTGCCATGAATCACTGAGGACATGGCCCAAACATACTTCTATATTGTGACGGACATGGCCCAAACATACTTCTACATTGTGACTGCCATGAATCACTGAAGACATGGCCCAAACATACTTATACATTGTGACTGCCATGAATCACTGAGGACATGGCCCAAACATACTTCTATATTGTGATGGACATGGCCCAAACATACTTCTATATTGTGACTGCCATGAATCAATGAGGACATACCCCCAACATACTTATACATTGTGATAGCCATGAATCACTGAGGACATGGCTCCAACATACTTCTATATTGTGACTGCCATGAATCACTGAGGACATGGCCCAAACATACTTCTATATTGTGACGGACATGGCCCAAACATACTTCTATATTGTGACTGCCATGAATCACTGAGGACATGGCCCCAACATACTTCTACATTGTGACGGACATGGCCCAAACATACTTCTATATTGTGACTGCCATGAATCAATGAGGACATGGCCCCAACATACTTCTACATTGTGACTGCCATGAATCACTGAGGACATGGCCCTGTGGCCGAACTGTTGCTGTGATGACGTCACGGACCAGGAAGGAACGACACATAAACAATGAATGGGCGGGTGAAGCTGAACGCAACGGCGCTCAGCGTTTTATTAAATAATAAAACAAAACAAAAGGTTTAAACAAACAACAAACAAAAAGGCAAATAAGGTTTAGCAGTTGTTTTTAAGTTTTGTTTTCTCTCTCCTCGTTCTCTCCGCTCTCACTCCTAATACACTCTCCCCGAGGGTAGAGAGCTGCAGGTTTATATACAGTGACCATCTCCCGATTAGCAACAATTAATCAATGAAGTAACTTGGGAGATGGTCACCGTCTGCACGAGCTTAATAAGGATGCGTGACTGTCAGCTAGTTAAATAAATCACCAGCTGATCAGTCACGCATCCTCACAAGGTTTTTAAAAAACAAAACAATAACAAACATGCGGCGCTTTGATCTGCGCCACAAACAAGAATACAAATAATAATACATATATATATATATATATATAGGGGCGGGACACTCCGCCACAGGCCCCAACATACTTCTATATTGTGACTGCCACGAATCACTGAGGTCATGGCTCCAACATACTTCTATATTGTGATTGCCATGGATCACTGAGGACGTAGCCCCAACATACTTAGAAATAACTGGGTGGTACATGGCAATGCTGTAATAAAAGTTTACGTTTATGACATTGCAATGTATGAAGTAAAAATGCCCAGGTAACCAAAATACATCATACTGTACAGAACAAAAATGTACCTGAAATACTGAATAAATATAAGAGTTGTGTTCTGGAATATATTCTTTAAACAAACTGTATCTTACACATATCAGATAAATATTAAGGACACAGTTTATGTATATACAATAACTGAAATGCAAGATACTCATTACTCTGAACTTTCACCCTCAGTGATAAATGTATTCTGTCACACATTGATTTTTTTGTTTCCCACCTAGGACCCCTACCCTCATACTGTATATACAACAATGTGTTTGTAAAATACTTTAATAGACTACTTGGAATAGACTACTTACGTCAAAACTGCTAATAAACAATTTGCTTACAAAAACAAGCCATGAAGTATAAACGTGATTTTGGTTATTCTTTAAACTCGACTGCTAGTTTTACAGTAGTATAGCAGTAATTACTTAGCAGAAGCATTATGTAAGGGGTGGTCAATGGCATTGCAATTTCAAGTGTTTTTTTTTTATTATTATTTTATTTTTTGCATTTTTCTCTTACTTTTTGATGATGTTTGTGTAACGGGCAGTACTGTGTAATACACTGTCGTTACAGATTCTGTCCTTGAGAAGAGATTAAGTTAAAAGCTCTAAAACCAAGAATGCAGATGAGCCGGTGAGTGCGTGAGGTCACCAGTTCTTGCCCAGCCTCTGCCCTGTTACATTTGAAAAAAATCTGAGCTGCTCTGAGTTCTATTGGTACAGTGCATTGTTAAATTCTGAGTTGCTCCGAGTTCTATTGGTACAGTGCATTGTTAAATTCTGAGTTGCTCCGAGTTCTGTTGGTACAGTGCATTGTTAAATTCTGAGTTGCTCCAAGTTCTATTGGTACAGTGCATTGTTAAATTCTGTGTCATTTTTATAATTTCTCTATAACCCGCCTTTACCTGCCATTATAAAAGTTTGCCACAATAAAAGCATAGCAAATTGCAATAAAGTATATGCTGAACTATGGTAAACACATATATGGCTTGTCTGGAGAATCCTTAGTGCCAGTGCCGAACAGCCTTGCTCATAACTGTATTGTCTGACACAGGAGGCAGATGCTACTGCGACATTAAGATCACATCCATCTCCCTCTCTGTTTAACCTTCATTCTCCCCAGGGGGTCCCACCATTGCAATGTGCAGCCTAAACCATGGGGGAGGAAGTGAAAGTGTTGGCTCATTCCTGATCTCTTTAAAACAGAAAACATGACAGCATTACACTACGCATTGGAGACTGCATCCTCAGAGAGAGAGAGAGAGAGAGAGAGAGAGAGAGAGAGAGAGAGAGAGAGAGAGATCTGAGATGAAAACCCAACAAGTGTTTTTCAGAGCTTCCAGACTATTGATTGAATCCTTTGCTGGAGCTATAAATATATTGGCATGTGTGTAAGAGTGGGGATGAGCCTTCAGAGGAGAGGCAGGAAACAGCAGCCCTTTAACAGGGTTTATATATTGCTTGTACAATGTGTACAAGCCTGCTTTTACAACCCACTGGAATATATAGGGTAACCTTTACAACATTCAACAACAAGGCACTTTCTATCTTTAACAATCAGTCTTTTATATCCCGCTGCCCTTCGGGGCATATTTTCAAAGTGTTAACTCCAGTCTTTATTTACCAACTCCTATTTTTAGAAAGTAATTTGACAAAACTAGAACCAAGCAACTTTGTTATATATTGCATGTGCTCTTAAGCTCTCTCTCTCTCTCTCTCTCTCTCTCTCTCTCTCTCTCTCTGTTGTTTTTCATTTTCTAACATTCAAATTATTTTCTCCTGTCAAAAAATACAAGCTAGTTAAAGAAAGGAGGAAACGCTTTGAAAATATGACCTTTAGTCTCTTTGAAACTGGGGATGCAAAAAAGAAACTCATTAAAAAGAAAAATGCATTTCTCTAAAAGTTAAGGGACCCTAGATTGTGCAATTTAAATTTGAATTAAAACATATCAAATCTAATTTTAAGAAATGTTCAAATAACATAGTTGTCTTAAGACCATTTACATACATATATTGTACAAAGTATGTTCCAATCTTGCCTCTCTGACGTCAGGAATCATATTTTCAAAGCGTATTTTCTGTTAATATTAGAACACGAGAAGCACATCTTGAAGGTTGGCTAGAAGTACTGTGAACCCTTTCTATTGAATAGTATACAATGCAAAAGTCTATGAATAAATGGACAGTGGCAAAATGACAGGGAAACAAATAAAAGTTATCAATTGTTTCAACCTCAGAAAATCCTTTAAGACACGTTAAAATTATTTTTCAAACATTTCGTAAATTATAATAATCCGGTAAAATGATGTTGAGGCATTTCAAATAATCATTTTGGTGTATATCTAATTGTGTTTGAAATTATTTCCAGATACTGCAAATGCTTACAAGATAAGGTCAGAACAACACCATTGTAAAGATTTAAGAGCATCCCATTATCTTCCACCATTCCCAGGTGAAGATCAGAACAACACCATTGTAAAGATTTAAGAGTATCCCATTATCTTCCACCATTCCCAGGTCAAGGTCAGAACAACACCATTGTAAAGATTTAAGAGTATCCCATTATCTTCCACCATTCCCAGGTTAGTAGAAAAGACAGCTACAGTACATCATTTCCTGTCATAACATATTGCATTTTTAAGACCCCAGAAATGAAGCACTTTGTTGCTGGTTAGTGCACTTGTCTTCTACTCTGCACTGAGTAACATGTGTAGTTTTAATATTATAATCACTATTGGCCGCTTTTTTTTCTCACCCTCCAGTCTCTGTAAAACATAATCATCAAACCCCTTTAATACGAGCATCGCTATAGTACACATTATAGATTGTTTACCGCTCACAGACAAGTCAATGTGTTTATATCTTTTGTTGTATGTATTTCCATAAAAATTTGAAATGAAAGATCCATCTGCTACTTTCTCATCTTGTTGATTTCAAAACTGTCTGCCAATGGTAGGCTTTGACAGAATATAGCATTGCTATAATAATAGATCAGTCACATCTTTCCCTATGGACTTCCCTGACGGCTGTGCAGCTGGTCAGTAAGTTTCCCACCCGCCCCTTAAGAAATGGAAGTTCCCAAGCAGACAGCCAGCGAGCAGCTGCCTGACCCCTCATCCCTCCTGTGCTTGTGGAGAGGGGAGCATTGAGAGGAGCAGACCTGCTATGGGGGTGGTGGGGGGTGGGGGTCTGCAAGGAAGAAAGAAAGTGTGGGTGGGCCAGAGCTTTTCAAGCCTGCTGCTCTTCAGCCATGTTTATAATCTAAAACAAAGGCTCCCAATCTCTCTAGCCTGCTGATACTGATTGAAAAAGCTGTGTGTGTTTTCAGATCTCACTCTCTGCTGATACTGATTGAAAAAGCTGTGTGTGTTTTCAGATCTCACTCTCTGCTGATACTGATTGAAAAAGCTGTGTGTGTTTTCAGATCTCACTCTCTGCTGATACTGATTGAAAAAGCTGTGTGTGTTTTCAGATCTCACTCTCTACTGTAAATACAGAAGCCGGTACTATACCCGCACCACACACACAGCATCTGATCTCAGTAGCAATGAAAGGAAGCCCTGTTAGAAATGCTAGCAACGGAAAGCACAGATATCAGTTGGTGGGAACTGAATTGTATGCAGACAAAAGGGTTGATTTGATCAAGTTTTAACCCAGCAGTATAACTCACAGATGGATTTTCGTCAAGCATTTTGCAGCACTGTGGGAATCACTCTGAATTGCATACTGTGGATAGGCGACAATATCCCCGGTGATGTAAAAAGCTCCAATAAAATCCAAATGAGTCTTATACTGTACTGTAGGTTGAGCAAATCAGTCAATCCTAAGCATCAGTGCTATTGAACCCTCTCTGATATGCCTGTTGAGATGTACAGTGCAACCCAGATTCAGTGCTATTGAACTCTCTCTGATATGCCAGTTGAGATGTACAGTGCAACCCAGATTCAGTGCTATTGAACCCTCTCTGATATGCCTGTTGAGATGTACAGTGCAACCCAGATTCAGTGCTATTGAACCCTCTCTGATATGCCTGTTGAGATGTACAGTGCAACCCAGATTCAGTGCTATTGAACCCTCTCTGATATGCCTGTTGAGATGTACAGTGCAACCCAGATTCAGTGCTATTGAACCCTCTCTGATATGCCTGTTGAGATGTACAGCGCAACCCGGATTTAGAGACAATTTCAATTAGTATTTTTTGTACGTTTTTGATTGTTCATTGAAAATGTTCAACTCTGGAGTGGATCAATAAATTATAGTCCTTATGGTTGCACTGTGTATGCGCGTGACTAAGCGTTTAACATTTAAACGCAGGCGCTGGGTTTAGCACCACTGACACTTACAAACTTGTCTAGAATTCAGCTTTTATGGTGTATAGATGGGACTGATATCCTGACGATCGAGTGGCAATAGCAGTAAGTGAGTTCATTTGTCAGAAATAATTACTGTTTTATTTTTGCTGCTGTTGTTGTTAGAACAGTCCAGAAAACGTTAGATGTGCTCTGGATACCTACTGAGCTTTTTGAGCACCTGGTTTCACTCAGAGCCCCCCTGCCTTACTACTGATCCGCCCAGCCTTGCTTAGCTTCTGAGAGGTGATCCACAATGTTAATTCTGAACTGCTGAACCGAATCGAAGCCACAAAACATGGCATTTCTAACAGTGACATGCACATGATTTAGTCAACTATGCATTTAACCGTGTGAGCATGTATAATATGCCCTTGGTACAAGTACTAAGATTATGGTCCAAGAAGTGACTTTGATGTTGAATGCTCAGTGTTTTATAAAATATATGTCCCTATAATAGCAATAACATCATGAGATGGCAACATTAAGGTAGCTATAAGCATTTTGTGATTAACACTGATGATGCTTAGTGGCCACAATAAAGTCGTTAGCTAATGATAATATCCATGTCTGAAGATGTTATTTCAATTAGTATATACCAAACATAAAGAAATAACTTTGGTGTCACAGCCACTGTGTTAGCTGCCAGCGGTAAATGTTTTTTTTTTTTTTATTTCCTTTCTTGCAGCAGGCAAGTATAATAAAATAATCTCTTTCTCTGTCAACAGTTCTGGGCAGATTAAAAACCATTTAATCTGACTGTTAGTTTTAGTGTTTTTACGATAATAGAACTGGTAACACTTTACAGGAAGTGTATCTAATTACTGTATATTTACAGAGTAGTTACTTAGTCAATACATGTGTACTTACACATCATTACAGTGTTTGTATGCCTAGTTACAATGTACTTAATATGTACATTTTGCTTCTAATACAATTGTATATTTACATATATCATGCAAAAAGATTTACACATTAAGTACTGTACAGTGTAGCTGTGCATAATAACGATAAGTTATAATGATGTGTAAGTACACACATATTTACTAAGTAACTACTCTGTTAATGCACAGTAATTAGAGACATGTCATGTAAAGTGTTTCCCTGTACTGCATTCGCTCACTTCACTCCAACCACAGCGTTCCTGTACCTCTACATGTGACTGGAAAGATTCCAGTTGATGCTGGTGCTTCATCTGCAGCGCTCTGTCAAGTGCAATCAGGGATGCCCACTTCACTGCTCAGTGTTAAAAAAAGAATGAAGGCTGTTCAGTCTTGCAAAATATACCTCCAAGCTGTACCCTCACCTTGTGACCTTTGTACAATACTCTTCTCATGTAAATGCCTGTCGTGAAATCTATTTTAATGTCAGCTGATTCGCCAATGTATTAAATGAAATGACTGATTTGACATCCAGCTATTAATTTAACGTACCGAATTGCCATATTCATTTTGCCTTTCAATGAAGAAGGATAGCTGTGGTAGAAGAGATGGAGGGGTCTGCTGATGAAGATGGAAGAGGGCAGGTGATAATATCGGGTGGTGGCATCGAGGACATGTACTCTTGGCATTACATGGAGTTGTAGTCAAGCAGGGCGCTCGTGGCATTCTGCGCAGCGGACAGTGCAATGCTGGATAAAGTTCCATTAAGAGGAGCTGACAGGTCAAGGACCCTGGGCTCCCAGTGAGGGAAGAGGGATAAAGCTCTTTGAGATCCCATTGATGGAGGTGGACTGGAACAGTCAAGATCACAGTATTATAAGGAGAGCACACAGAATTGCTCAACTGGGTGCTGGGCTATGGACCTAGAATCTTGATGTTTCCCCCCTAGTGATACATTTATTGCACATTAAAATAAATAATGCCAGCTGTGTAAATTCTGATGAGCTTGTCTATACAATGCTAGTAAATTATATTATTTTCCTTTAAGAGGTGTTGAAATTCTTCATACATGTTACACGGTTTTGTACTGGATATAGATGTCTAGAAATAAGTATATATAAATCTAGAGATACACCACCCACTCGCTATATCACGGGTGCTGGGGTCCAATATAAATCCACTATATATCGAGGGCCTCGATATAGCGAGAGACCCATAGAAAAACAAATAGGCTAACAAATACTGTACAACCACTCCCTTGTTTTATCGTGGGCATCAGGGTCCAATATAAATCATCTACGCAACCCAGTTTTTCAAATTTTTCGTATAAAAAGCAGCACACCGTTTTAATTCGTACTGTGGAGGGTAATTGCTTCTCATCAACTTATATCTCCAATTAATTTCCTCTCGTTTCTCAAATGCACAAACCCACTGTATTGAAAGAATCCATTCCTAACATAGGGGGCTTGTTGCTAGGGAGCTGACGTCACAGCCCTGTGACTTTTGCCAGTGCATTGCTGCCACAAGTGAACACCTCACTGGCTAAAATAAAAACCGCTTCAGCAAGAAGATGTTTTATTTGCTTTGTGTTATTGTGCAATGCGCATGTATATGACATCAGTATGATAGTAATGCTTTGTTTTCAATTGTTTTGTATATATTTTTTGTGATGTGCAGTATGAAATAAAACAAACAGTAAGTCTAAGTGAAATTGCCTATGTATATTGCAGCTAAGGCATGCACAGTTATACTGTAAAAATGGGGAGCCAACTCCAGGACCGTGATATATCCAAATCTGCGGTATAGCGAGGGGTGATATAACGAAGGGTGGGCGTATATATATATATATAGAGAGAGAGAGATACAGATAGAGAGAGCAATAGAGAGATAGAGACATAATTATATGGACCAGGTCAAGCGCTTACATGAAGTGTTTCATACAGCACAACAATGTAATCATCTGTGTGCTTGTGGAGACACAGATAATGTCCAGTTCAGTGCCAGAATACACATAAGAGCCATGCAGCAAATGAAACTTTGAGAAAGTAATACGATTTCATTTACTACTGTATACCTAGGCTGGGAATAGCTTTTCTTGAGATAATTGGTCATTCCATTCTTTAAGTGCAGAATGAAAAAGGAGCTCTAAGGATTCCTAAATGAAGATTGGTATCCCATCTTTTTCCACTAAAAAAGAAATTGATTTGGCGTTGCTGAATTGATAAACGAAAGGCATTCCTAACCACACATTTGATATCCTGCAAAAATATTCTCACTATAACCTGGCAGGGGAGCACATGGCAGTCGTAATAGATGCTGTTTAATCATTTGGGTGAGAAGTGTTAGCTTCTCCACATGTTGCAAAGAGGTATGGAAGGAAAGTGCTAGCTTTGCCACATGTTGCAAAGAGGTATGAAAGCAATATTATTAGTTTTATGTCTGCTCTTTTTCAGAAGCCCTACCGTGGATAAGTCAGTCGACCAAAAGCAGCTGTCACCTGTAGACCACAGCTGCAATATTATTTTTTATTTATTTATTTATTTTTTAAAATTTAGTCATCACCGCTCGCAACCCCCCCGCCGACTCTGGAAACGGAGGCTGGAACACGCGTCCTCCGAAACATGCTCCTGCCAAGCCGTCATTTTTCGCACTGCAGACCCACAGCAATGCCACCAGACCTATAGTGCCGGAGAACAACACAGATCTGGCGGCTCCACTGCAGAACCACAGGCGCCCTATCGGCCACAGGGGTCGCTGATGCGCGGTGAGCCGTGGATTCCCCTGCCGACCTAAGCCCTCCCTACCCGGGCAGCGCTCAGCCAATTGTGCGCCGCCCCCTAGGAACTCCCGGTCATGGTCGGCTGTGACATAGCCTGGATTCGAACCTGCGATCTCCAGGCTATAGGGCACATCCTGCTCTCTGCGCGGAGCGCACAGCTGCTATATTAAATGAGGCAGTACAAATATATCAAGGGTCGGAGTTAGACTGGGCAAAGCCAGTACCCTGAAATGTGTAAGAAGACTAGGGTATAGCCACAACAATCCCAGTTGTTTTAATGCCAGGTTCTAGACACGCTAACACCACATGCAAAAAAACATATACAGTATATCTATGAATCAGTGGTTGGAAATTCTGGCCTGTGATTGGTTAAAACCTCATCACAGGAGCAAAAACAGATTGAACTATTGCCCTAACATCCTGTGACAGGTAGCTGAGTGGGTATGTCAGGACAGGCGTAATGTGGTGTAAAACAAGAGACTCCAGTCCGTTATGCAATTAAGCGCCTTGGTTTTATTTCGCCACACAAAAAAAACCAACAATAATGATGCCAGGATACACAGCAATGTGTAACCTGCTAAACCAATAATTATAATAACGCCGGGATGTGTAACCCGACCAAACAAAGGGAAAAAGGGGTTGCAGTCCCAAAATAAACAAACAACAAAAACCAATCCGTCTTCCTCTTGTGATCCAAAACACGGGGGGGGGGGGGGGGTAATAAACCCAGCACTTCCGGGTTGTCGCTCCTGCGGCGTACTCCCGGAGCGTCCCGTTAGTGCTCTAAAAATACAAAGTGCAGAAGGGTTAGCACACAAATCCAAAATAGCAAAGAACCTGCTATCCAAATCCCTTCCTCTGTTTCTCTGCTCGGTTTCTCTCTCTCTCTCTCTCTCTCTCACGCACTGTACCTTGCCAGAAAGAACAGAACCCCGGGCCACGCCCCCTTTTGTACGCTTCGTCCCGCTCCCATTGGGCAGCGCGGGCAACCGCCGTTGACCAATGTGTGATTGCCACAGCGCTCCCCGTCTGGGTTGATGACGTTGCGCACCGTGGACCCGCCCCCCTTCCAAGATGGCCGGCTTCCACCTCTCCTGGGGATGTCTGCTCCTCCTCCCCAGCACCGTCACCGGTCGGAAGGGAGATCTAAAACAAGAATTCACTCTCTCTTTGTCACACATCCTTACACCACCGGGCAATAGTCTCCCTCTGTCATGTGACTGGTTCACATCACTGTCAGTCCTGCCCCTTTTCAAAGGAGCTCCCTTCTCCCCTGCACTCCTCACAACAAGAGAAAATGGCTGAATGTGAAAAAACTGCTCAATAGCAATTCTCTGACTTAACAGAAAATTGATTACAAAACATACTACAAAAGAAAGATGCTCCAAACACTAAAATGGTGATTAAAATGTCACTATTTTCTGACTTTCTGAAATTCAAAGAAATTTAACTCGATAATGTAAACAAATATGACGGCCGGTGTATTAACTGGATTATGCAGCAGTCAGCAAGCCAGATGGAGAGCTGTAGGCAAAAAAGCCTTTGATAACTATGCGGTATGAACTTCAGAAACATTTTCTGTTATTTCTTTATGTTATTTATGTATTTACGTATGCTGTATCAGCTATATTTAAACCAACCTTGCCTCATTTATAGCCCCCTGTCTTCCCTCGGGACAATAATTTTCCACTATAGACCTCCTCTCCAGTCCATATATATATATATTGTGAGGAAAGGGTGGCGTCGCCTTTAAGAAATGGCAGGGCCATAGGTGAAACTACACAACCCAGAAGCCCGAGTACCAATTGGTAGGGAGGGGTTACTGGGTTTATAAGGAAGCAGGGCAGAACAATCGGGGCAATGTGTGGTCGTGGGGAACACTGCCTGATTGTCCTGCTTAGAGAAGCCTGCAAAAGTCTGTTTGGTACCCGAAAGTATCGTAAGGTAAAGTGAATGTTTGCATTTAGATAGTAGTCCAGAGTCCTGTCCTGCGCTTACCTGCAACACAGGTAAGCGCAGGACAGGCTCCCTCTGGTGGAGTGATCCTGCAACACAGGGAAGCGCAGGACAGGCTGACTCTGGTGGAGTGATCCTGCAACACAGGTAAGTGCAGGACAGGCTCCCTCTGGTGGAGTGATCCAGGAACACAGGTAAGATGAGGTGGACACCAAGAGGAGTGAGCCAGGAGCATGAGTATTTGTATCCGGGCTGTGGGTAGGGATCCCCTGCAGCCAAGTCCCCTGACGTCCACGGATGGAAGTTGTGTCCCTAAACAGAAGCAGGATGCAAGCACCTCCAGTGTAAATTAGGTGCAACACAAGTCTTGTCCAGACCAACAATAAACAATGTCTTGCAAACAAAGTCTGGTGTTTCAGTTATTTCTTTCAGCACTAGACAGAGTGCAGCTCGCTGTCCCTGCAGCGCGTAAATAACCAATACACATTCAGTCCCCGCGTCATAAGCACAACACTGATTTTTAAAAAGAACTGCTGCTGTGCCAGCGCACAACCAAACACCGCGGCACACCGCGGGACCTTTTAAAATTCAATACAGTGTAACCAGAACGAACTCCAGCTGGTAAAACACTTTCACCAAGAGGAAAAACGCATTCGTTTTTAAACTGAATATTGAACTACTATCTAAATGCAAACTTTACCTTACGATACTTTCGGGTACCAAACTGACTTTTGCAGGCTTCTCTAAGCAGGACAATCAGGCGATGTTCCCCACGACCACACATCACCCCGGTTCTTCTGCCCTGCTTCCTTATAAACCTAGTAACCCCTCCCTACCAATTGGTACTCGGGCTTCTGGGTTGTGTAGTTTCACCTATGGCACCGCCATTTCTTAAAGGCGACGCCTCCCTTTCCTCACAATATATATACTATTGAAAAAGCAAACCTTTAACTTAAGGAAACTCTGGCTGCTGTGTTCAAGTATTAAATGAAAATTGAACCGAGACAACCCTCCAACATAACAGGTGCCTCTTTAATCCCGTTGATCAACTTCAGACAGTCTGAGATCTGGGTCACAGCACAAATATAACAGACGAATGGACGACCATGCATACTGCAAACCAGAGCCTTAAAGGGTACATAAGACCTTTTTATTTTATTGTGTTACATGTTCCCATGTGTTGCTACAACTGTTTATGTAAGGTGTGTGTATTGTTTTCATTTTTTTAAACTTTTAATTTCCATTCCCTGCCTCAAGATGGCTTCACATGTACCTGCATGGACCTCTCAGAACTACATTTCCCACCATCCTTCTGCTCACATATGTAACTGAGATGGATTTACCAATGAGCAGGAGGATGATAGGAAAAATAGTTCTGAGCGGTCCATGCAGGTACATGTAAAGCCATCTTGAGGCAGGGAATGCAATTTAAAAGTTTTAAAAAATTGTCAAAATGTACAAAACAAATAAAACAATACACAAACCTTTACGTAAACAGTTGTAGCAACACATGGGAACATGTAACACAATACAATAAAAAGGTCCTTATGTACAGTGCAGCACGCCACACAGCCTGTTACATCTGCAGATACGAGGAAGCAGGATCCAGTGGAAACCTTTGGTTTTCTAAATGTCCTTGGAGCCGTGCTGTATATTCCAGCCAGGCATCAGTTAAATTTCCCTTCACAAACAGAGACCGATTGTTCTGGGAGGAAAGCGGTTACTTTCAGTTCATTTGTGATTCTTAATACCACATCATGAATGCAGAAGCTAACTTCCTGCATTACTATGGATTGTTTTTCACTGACATTAGAAATTGAGACCCAGGAATGGAACCAGGGGTGCATGTTAGTGGCTCCAGGAAATGATTCTACACAACAGAGCATTCACTGGGCTAGAACATTGAATTGAGATTGGCTCAAAATTGGCTAAAAAAACTCTCCCTCCAAGAACGCAGAAGAATAACATACCCTAATATTGAATTCATACAATATGCCATTTTTTATATAATAAAATTGAGCAGCAGGTACTAAAGATTAAAATAGTTTAACTTAGGGTGTTTTATGATAGATACACTGCCATTACGGATTTTGTCCTCAGCCGGTGAGATGAGAGGAGGTAAACACTTCTAAAACCTGGCTCTTCTGCATTGTAGTTAAGGTTGCTTGCCATGTGTGAGGTTGCCAGTTCGCACCCAGTCTCCGCCCTGTTACACCCTCTGGATTATCCGTGGAATACAAAGTCTTACAAGTCCATACCAATAGTCCCATACCAAATTCATGTCAATCGCTTTGCAGTGGCTTTGCAATGACAATGCATTGGTTCAGTACTAAGGGGCATCAGGTAATGGTAAGCCAATGGTAGCGCTAAGACTGATGGCACTAAGTGTAATGGTAGCACAAGGGAGACCCCCATGGTATGAACCAGGGGTGGAATGGAAACAGTTTGCTAACATATTCATGGTTGTGTACCGTATACCAATTCAACAATTAAACAGTACGTGCCGACTCTGGAGGCCATTCACTTCAAGCATTCAGAACTGCTTCAGTGGTAATGGAACTCATTGCATTTATACTTCAATGTTATATCAAAGATTCTTTTCTGTGATATTGGATTTCTTTTTTCTGTTTTTAAAGTTTCTTTCCTCAAAAACTCTCTAAACTATTTGGTGCTGCTGGTAATTCTGCTAGAGCGTCTTCAGGTAAATACACTGGTATGCTACTAGTGGAATTTTCCATGTTGAAAACATTTCGATGCTGTCACCCTTTGATCCTTTAATTGATTCATTCTACAAATCTTCTAGCTAAAAGTGGCTGCGTGGCTTTGAAGAGAAGGGGAGTGCAGGGCAGATATATTGTTGATTACACCGTGTAACAATTTTTTTTTTTTTTGGTTCCTGGGTAGTAAGTGTTATTTTCTAATTGCTTATGCCTCAGAAGTATAGAAAATGGCTATTATTCCCCACAAACTTTGCTTTTGTGACCAGGACAGTGATATTTTGAAATTTACCTATTTTCCAGAACATTCCAGATAGATTCAGTGCTGAGTAAACTTGGAGTAACTTCTAGAACTTTCTAGAACTTTCCAGTAATATAAATAGTAGTTTAAATACAGGGGCCTTAAGCCCACCAGTTCAGTTTAGTTCCAGCTGCCTAAGTGGATACATATCTGCATTTTTCTGAGATGGCATCAAGGTCATAGGAGACTTCAAATTGGTGGCATTCCTGATGGGTCTCTGTGGCAATGTGCCCCGCCCCTGTGTGCATATTATGTGTTGTATGTTGCGTGCGTGTGTTAATGTTGGTGTATATTCATTGGTACACGGGATATAAACGGGTCTGTGTTTCACGTGTATTTAAAAATGTAGATTTGTATTTAGGCACGAGGAGGGCACAAATCACTTCACGTGCTGGTTAAATGTAATATGTGAGCACGGGGTTGCACAGAATTAATTCACGTGCTGGGATTCAAGTGAATAATTAATTAGTAATTGAATCCCAGCACAACAGTATATATAGATGCACGTTTCTTTCAGTCGGGGTTGGGTGTTCGGTGAGTGGAGAACGAGTGTGGAGAAGGAGGTAAAAAGAATAATAATAATAAGAAGAAGAATAATAAGAAGAAAAGAACTGTCTCACTCACCGTGTTTCGTTTGTCTGTCTGTTTACTGTCTAGTCCGTTTTGTTTACCTGTTTATTTTGGCTACCAGTGCCATGTCCTGTTTTCTGTTCAAACCTTTTATTTTCTGTTCTGTTTATTAAATGCTGAGCGCGATCACGCGCTCAGCTTAACCAAAACTCCAAGTCTCTGTGTGTTACTTCCTGGCTCTGGTCTGACGCCACCCACTCCGGCCGTCTTTGTGACAGTCTCCAAGGCGGTTTTACCAAGTTTCCCTGCTATCTTTGCCTTTGGGACAGCAGGGACACCAAGGCGCACTACCACAGACGGGACTGGCCACAGCGGACCGAGTTCTCTGTGGGGAGGAACAACGTCAAGTGGGAGCCACTGGTGGACCCCCGGAAGGTGCTGATGCCACCACTGCACATCAAATTGGGCCTTATGAAACAATTTGTCAGAGCTCTAGATAAGGAGTCGGCAGCCTTCAAGTACCTTCAAGACTTCTTCCCTAAGCTGTCTGAGGCAAAGGTCAAAGCCGGTGTCTTCGTCGGACCACAGATAAAGAAGATCCTGGAGTGCAATGAATTCCCCAAGAAGCTCACTAGTAAGGAGAAAGTGGCTTGGAACAGCTTTGTCGCAGTGGTTTGGGGCTTCCTGGGCAATCACAAGGCCGAAAACTATGTGGAGCTGGTTGAGACAGTAGGACAGTATAACGAGAACATGATGGGAGACTACATTTGGGGGCTGATTCGTGAAAGTGATTTACAGTATAATCGTAAATCTCGAAAAACTACTCACTTCTAAATCTTTTGTAGTCATTTTTGTATTACTTTAGTATAAATACATGTTAATTTGGATTCATATGTTGTTTTTTTCTGACTTTATGTGAACGAAAAGACACAAAGTCGCCCGTTTTCTCATTGGAAATAGGTAAATTTCAAAATATCACTGTCTGGTCACAAAAGCAAAGTTTGTGGGGAATAATAGCCATTTTCTATACTTTTGAGGCATAAGCAATTAGGAAATAACACTTACTACCCAGGAACAAAAATTGTGTTACATAGTGTTATCGAATCCACAGTTTATGCTACAAATCCACAGAAAACTGTTGATTCATCAACGAAACCACAGTCAGAACAATTCAACTGAAAAGTGAATGTTATTTTATTAAGCAACAATCATTTCAACAATGAGTTAATTATATATAACTGTAACTGGCTTTACATAGAGCTGCATCGGAAACCTTAGCAACACTTCAGCTGCCTATTATAAGGCCTTGTGTACAATAAAAAAAGCATGGCTATTCTGTAAGCACAAAGGGAAAGGCAAATGCTGAATAATAACACAGAGGGTTAGTGTATAAATTACACCAGGCTAACTCCAGCTATTCATGGAATAAAACTCCCCAAACTCCAGAAAGCATTAATCTTGAGCAGGAGTGTCAGCTCAAAGCAACACCACAGAGCCCCAGCAGGATATGGAATATGAAAGGCCTCTCGTAGATATTATCAGCTAACCACTCGCACTTGACATGACGGGGCTGTGCATCATTCAAGGTGCAACAAAGTGACCCCACAAACACACAGCTGCTGCATCACACTGCTTTTGTTTGTCATGTCCCACTTGCTTTGATAGCAGACACCTCAAGTTGGGTGCCTAGTTAAACCCTTGTGAACACCTTCCACAGCGTGCGATGTTTCTTTTAAGGGGCTTTCTTTTCATCTAGATACATACTGAATGTCATCTGCTGCTTTCTCTTTTGTTTCAATCGTTTTTGTTTTTTTTTCAGAGGAAACCAAGAGGACCCACAGAACCCCCTGCTCACTAAATATAATGTTATACATGAATAGATTATCAAATGTAAGGATATCTCACAATCTTCAAAGAGTTATGAGATATGTTCATTTTAAACACACTTGCTGTTATAATGGGGCCGACACCTTGATTAAAAGAGACCCCTTGAACCTAAATGTGTGGCTGTTAATGCACAGAAAGTCTATGGCAGAAGATAAAGGGATGGCAGACAGTGAAGCTTACCCCCAAGTAGCGTCGCTGCTGTGCATCTGTCCAATAATGGACCATATTTAGCTTAATGTCCAGCAAGAGAGAAGCCATTTTAGAGCACATGGCACAATAATGAAACTGAAAATCCCACAGACTGGAAATGAACTGACATGAGGGATTACTCGCTGTGCACGGGTTTGTTTTTTGTCCAACAACATCAATGTTATAAAACAATAAAGAAATAACAAAGTTACAGTTATGAGCAGTTCTTTAGGTACTTTATGATACTTCATTTGTATTTTTTTATTGAGAATTTTACAGAACCTGAGAATTCACCTTGGATCACTTACTTATTTTTGATTGATTCAATCCAAAGTGATTCCTCAGTGCTGTTAAATAATCTAAAAAAATAAAATAAATTATGCCTTATCCTGGTAGAGTATAGGATTATAAAATTAACACCTAATTCAAGAAAATTATGGATAAATAAATCTTTTGAAAATGGTGCAGAATAATAATAATAAAAAAGGCTGCAGTAAACCCCCAGTGTGTTACAAGGTAAATATATTCAGGTATTAATGTTGCTTCATTCTATCAGTTTAATTCTATTAGTGGAATCGTCCCTTGTTCTTTAAACAAGCAGCTGATAAGGACCAGCTGCCTGGACACATTCTACACATGATAAGTTCACAAGTCCATTTAGAAACTCCTCAGCTCAGGGGGTGGGCTGGTCTGAACAATAGCCACCTCAGGGTTTTGGGCCTGTTTGTTCCACTGTCCTATATGTTCTATTGGACAGATGGGATCTTCCCACCTCTCAGCCTTACTTTTCAGAGTACAGCAGAATGAAATAATCATTAGCATGTATGAGTAGAACCCACCCAGACAGAGGCCTCCAGGAACGATGGTTGCTAATAACTGCTGGGTGAACCAGCTTGAAATGCTTCTAAAATTCCTGCCACTGTTACATTTGCATAAGACAGTGGTGTTTTTAACATCTAATTGTTCAACCCAGCATGAGTTTTGTGTCACTGCAATCAGTAATCTCAGAGATATACATGTAGCGGTATTAAGTTTGTTGCCTTTGAGTGCTTTGAGCCCTAAGAAGCCACATTGTTTGGAGTGTACAGTGAGTCATGCTATCTGGAGCTTGCTGGTTGGAATCCTGGCTGTACTGAGCTGCTGATCTCATGCTGGGGGCCCCACAGGAAGCTCTGCATTGGCCTTTGTGCTCCCCTGGACAGACATCCCGTGTCCAGATGGTGATATCCTGGTCTGGGCCCTTGTCTCTAGATCCTTAAATTGGACTTTCCAATTAGGTAAGAAAAATGCTATAACCGCTATAGACAATGATAAAAAGAACAGTTACATATAGGAAATAGTAACTTTACAATAACAGATAACACACGTATTATTCTTATACCCTTTTCATATATATTTTAAACCATGCATTAATAAAATGGGAGCCTTAATAAAATGGACACAATAATTGGTAGTTACTATTGTAGCTCGTAAATCAACCAAAGCTTAAGCTTAAATAAATGCACAAGCAGACATATCCCTGCTGTCCACCACATATCTATACAACAAGTTCCAAATGAATTCTTCTTCCAGGCACCACTGGATGCAAGAAAGTAGTAAATATGGACTGGTTTTGAAATCGCTGTAGGAGAGGATACCATAATATGGTGTTTTACCAGTAAAAGAATTAGGAAGAAGGTTGTTTTTTCTAAAAATAGGGCAAAATATTAGAAAATCAGATCTCCTATTATCTAAGGTAATACAACTCTATAGGAGTGTGTGGCAAAGTTGGTGATTGTGTACAGGTGCAGGAGTGATGCAGTGCACAATGAACAAACAGAGAATTGTAATCCAGTTGGAAAGAAATCAACGGGTTACAGTCCCAAATAAAAAATACACGTATCTTTCCCACAATGTACAAAACACGGTCACCAGTCCTGGGTGCGTGCTGTGGTGCTCGTGGTGGGTGATACAGTATATTTTGTGACAGTGGTGAAGTGCTGTTCCGGCTTTGTGCTGGCCCAAGGCGACAGCTCCGGAATCGTGTTAGCTGTCTGGTGATTCACAAAGAAGACAATTACTAACAGACAGAACAAACAAACAAAAAACACTCACAATACTGTTACATCCTTCTCCACAGTCCTTCTAGGTTTAAAAACACAAACCAAGCGAAAGGAACATATTGCGATTCTCCGCCCCTTTTATGCTTTCACACATGACCCCTTGGTAAACGAGTGCAACCGCCTCTCCATTCTGCGGCTGCCATGTCATTTCCCTTCCAGGTCAATGCATTCTTGCAACGGAGTCTCGCCTTCATCCAGACTGGCCGACTTCCGGACCCGGGGAAAGAACTGTCAGACCAGCCTGTCCAAAGAACTCTGTTCTCGCTGTTTAGTGCCCTCACAGGTCGGGAGGGAGATTTACAACCAAAACTCATTGTATTTCTGTCACAGAGTGATATAAGAATTCTTCTACCTCTGTATTACACATGCTGAAAAGAAACAAACAGCAATGGCATTTGATAGCTTACAGTATTTCAATTAATCTACACTAACAGCTGGAAACACTTAGTAATGTAATTATTTAGTAGAACTGACCGTTTCTATCATACTGAGCCCAGCTGTAATTCTGTGTCACAATTATGTTTCCGCGAATGATCTCACCTTCTTTAACCTTGGACCAAGGTTGCGACATTTTCATTAAAAGGTTCCCTTTGATACAATTGTAAGGACCTCGACTTTAGAAATGCTTTGTACTGTCCTGATTTATTGTGGCCTCTGCTGATTGATATGAACTGCAGATGCAAAAGAGAAGTGATTGAAAGACTCTCTGGGTCCTGAATGGGGCTATGCTGGAGTGGAGAGCTGGCAGTAAAGCGTATGTTTCATGGAAAACAAAATGTGACATGGTTATGCAGTCTGTGCAGTGATAATGCTGTTTTTATAACCACATTTATAACTACACTTAATTTACATTTTAACAGTGCGCCTATTTATTGCATATATGGCCCATATTTATTGCAAATACAGTTGTTCTGTTTTTGTGGTCCATGAAATGACAATATGAAAGGTCTTCAAGCCTCACACTGGA
Source organism: Acipenser ruthenus (assembly GCF_902713425.1). NCBI lineage: Eukaryota > Metazoa > Chordata > Actinopteri > Acipenseriformes > Acipenseridae > Acipenser > Acipenser ruthenus. Next base: position 93,520,340 of record NC_081191.1, on the reverse strand, counting down.
CCTGCTGCCTGGGTTTGTCAATTACATATGATGCTTCTCTGTACTTGTTGATTATGCTTCAGGTACCACACCTTGAAAATCAAGTGATGCGAGCTATTTCACTCAATGTTTTTCCTTCTTTATGCTAGTCAAGGTTGTTATAATAGTAGAAAACACTAGTGGAGGCTTTGAGCAAATTGTTGATGCTCATAATGCATCAGAGTAAAAAAATGCAACATGTCTAAGACTTTTGCACAGCAGTGTATGTAAATACACAATTGGATCAGAAAAGTGTTAGGGTTAGGGTTATATAGTGCAAAAAAAAATACACATTAAGTACATTGTAACTATTCATTGTACTTATGTGTAATTACACATTTATTTACTAAGTAACTACTATGTAAACACACAGTAATTAGAGACACTTAATGTAAAGTGTCACTAAAATCAAAACAGTGCAATCTATTAATAAATGGTTATATGGATGAGTTGCATTCCTGCCATCATTTATATATGGGCCTGGAGCATGCAATTCAAATGGTTAAGCATAGAACAGTGTATGAAAAACAAACAAAAAAAAACCTGTTGCTTCAGATCAGGAACTGTGCCCACTTTTCAATTCAGATATTCTTGCACCTGCTGTACATTTGAGAATATAATCACTCACTTGTGCAGAATATTAAAATGCACATTTCAGATCTTTACATACGGTACAATAGCATTGATATTCATGCACTCCAAGTTATTGGAAAAACAGGTTAGGGAATACAGCACATCATACAGAATGGCTGGCTTGCATGATCCCAATTTCCACTCTGGATTCTGAACAAGGAGTAACTTGCAAGCACAGGCAACTGAAGCTTATAAAGAGATGTGCTTCAGGGCCAGGCAAAAAAGAACTCAATGTATCCAAACAATCTGGATTTCCTCAAATGTTCATCAGGTCTATGAAGAGACTTGTGTTTTAAAGACTACAAAGCAAGTCTGTGGCATTTACAGTATAATACCAAAAGCTGAGTTAGTGCAGAGGGGAACAAAAACATGTAAATACACCTGCCATAGTAAAGTCTGGCTCATGCAGCTAATATCGACTATTTTATATTCCATTACTGCATGCTACCTACAGATCAGTTTCCAGAATATCTCAACAATGATCAGCAATTGATGAAAATAGAGGTGCAGCAACATAACTCTAGATTGTAGATTACATTTCCATTTATATTATAAAGATTATTGAAAATATATATTATTGAAAAAGAACAAGGTTAAAAACAAACCATCATTTGGGCCAGATGGCCTTCATCAGGCTGCAGTGGATGGACACAACCCACACCAGCCAATTAAACTCAATGATGTGGGGGGGCTGTGTCTATTCACTGCAGCCTGACGAAAGCCGTCTGGCCCAAGCGTTGCTTTGGTTTTAACTTTGTTCTTTTTCAATAATATATAATACACCTGTGTGACAGGGAGCGAATTAATTAATTCTGTCAGTTCCCCTCCTGCCCTGTGGTGGCGCTCACACAAAATGGTTGACTAGACCGGCACTTCCTGTGAAACCGGAAGTCTGCCATTTTTTGCCGAAGCGGAGCTGCATGGCATCTGAGTTTCCAAACTGTGATCAGCTGTGCTGCATACGGCAGTTTGCTGGTTCGTAGGGGCGCACTGATTGCAGGAAGTGATGCAGCTCATTCACTCACCCCCTTGCACTTCGGAAATAAAGACTGAAACGTTGTCAGGATGTATTGCTGTGGAGACCTTGTACAGTTTACATTTTCCAGACTGACGTACTTGTGCGAAGCTATTCCAGCCAGGACCTTGGACTCACCACTTATTCACGGATCCACCCTGGTGTGAAGGAGCACTGCACTACACCTCCCTGAGCACATAAAGAGACGGCCATTGGGCACGTGGAGGGGCGTGTGCACACTGCTGGAGCAGTGTTTGTGTGTAGAACTGTGTTTGTGTGTAGAACTGTGTTTGTGTGTAGAACTGTGTTTGTGTGTAGAACTGTTCCTTTTGCCCTCTGTTGTAACCATCGCTGGTTTCAACAAGGAGGTTTACTCTGTGCTGTTTTATTTTGTGCAACCTTAATTTACAACCTGGTCTTAGCCATTGCTAGTTAGACTGGGGGTTCTTTGAGTTCCCGTGGAATAATAAATTACTTGTGTAAGGGTTTGGACTATCCCTTTTTTCCTGTGACGTCATTTTGCACACTACCACTTGCATTCCTATGACAACCTGCCACTGGCCCTAATAAAAGTTTTCTATGGTAAAGCAAATGCATGCATAGTAAAGTAGAGGTAAGGTAAAGAATATTAAAAGCCATGGCAAATCACGGTGAACTATGGTAAATGCACAGGATAGCACTGTATGTATTTAATACTAATACTAAGGATCCTTGAGGAGGTCCAGAAGCATTTAAACTAGAAAGGAAGGGGGGAGAAAACAAAAAAAACAGAAGGGAGACCACATCAAAACAAGGGCAACAACTCAGGTAAGACAACTATTAAATGTATCTTAATGCTAGAAGTCTCAGAAACAAAATGTTAGCACTTGAAATTACTGCACTAACAAGTAACTACAATGTGATAGGTTTTACAGAAACTTGTTTGTCTGAGAGTGATGGAGACGAATATAATATTAGTGGGTACACACTATATAGGAAAGACAGGCAGGACAGAAGAGGCAGAGGGGTAGCGCTATACATAAGAAATAGTCTTGAAGCCTAGGTGTTAAATCAGGACAAAGAAAACAATGCAGAATCAATATGGGTCAGAATAATGGACACAAATTCAAAGGGCATAATAATAGAAGCTTGCTATAGACCACCAAATTCAGACGATGAGCAAAATAATCTGTTATACAATGACATTTGAAATGCGTGTAGAAAAGGAGAAGCCATACTAATGGGGGATTTCAACTTCCCCCGTATAAAATGTGAAAACCCGATGGGGGGCACGACGGACGAAATTGAAATGGTGGAAATGACAAATGACTGCTTCCTAATGCAATTTGTCAAGGCACCGACTAGAGGGGAGGCATGCCTTGATTTAGTCTTTTCAAATAATGAAGACAGAATAACTAAAACAGAGGTCAGAGAGCCATTGGCAAACTCAGACCACAACATGGTCTCATTTGAAGTATTTTTTAAAACCCCAAAATTAATGACTAAAGTTAAGGTTTACAATTTTAAAAAAGCAAACTATGAAGGTATGAAACAGAGACTAACAGAAGTAGATTGGAGTAAAATAAAGAAAACATCCACAGAAAAAGGATGGCTGTTTTTTAAAAATGTAGTACTAGAGGCGCAGAACAATTACATCCCAAACGTAGACAAAGCTAAATCTAAAACAAAATGGCCAAAATGGTTTAATAGATCAATTAAAAAAAATATTCAGCGAAAAAAGGCACTTTACAGAGCGTTTAAAAGGGACCAAAAACAAAGTACACAGAAAGAGTACTTGGAACTGCAAACACAAGTCAAAAAGGAAGTTAGAAAGGCCAAGAGAGAGATAGAACTATGAAAAAGACCTAGGAGTTTATGTTGACTCAGAAATGTCTTCATCTAGACAATGTGGGGAAGCTATAAAAAAGGCCAACAAGATGCTCGGATATATTGTGAGAAGTGTTGAATTTAAATCAAGGGAAGTAATGTTAAAACTTTACAATGCATTAGTAAGACCTCACCTAGAATATTGTGTTCAGTTCTGGTCACCTCGTTACAAAAAGGATATTGCTGCTCTAGAAAGAGTGCAAAGAAGAGCAACCAGAATTATCCCGGGTTTAAAAGGCATGTCGTATGCAGACAGGCTAAAAGAATTAAATCTATTCAGTCTTGAACAAAGAAGACTACGCGGCGATCTGATTCAAACATTCAAAATCCTAAAAGGTATAGACAATGTCGACCCAGGGGACTTATTTGACATGAAAAACGAAACAAGGACCAGGGGTCACAAATGGAGATTAAATAAAGGGGCATTCAGAACAGAAAATAGGAGACACTTTTTTACACAGAGAATTGTGAGGGTCTTGAACCAACTCCCTCTGGAATCTACCACACTCTCTCCCTCTTCCTCAGCTAAGAACCTTGGAGTCACCCTGGACCCCTGCCTCTCTTATTCCCAGCACATCTCCACTCTGGCACGCACTTGACGATTCTTCCTGAGCAACATCCGAAGAATCCGACCCTTCCTCACCAACTATGCTACCCAGCTCCTGGTCCAGGCCCTGGTACTCTCCCGCCTAGACTACTGCAACTCCCTCCTGGCTGGCCTCCCTGCGTCCGCCACCCGTCCGCTCCAGCTCATCCAGAACTCTGCTGCCCGCCTGGTGTTCTCTCTGCCTCGCTTCGCCCACGCTACTCCACTACTCCGCTCACTCCACTGGCTCCCGATCACCGCTCGCATCCAGTTCAAGACTCTTGTACTAGCCTACAGATGCCTTGATCAGACTGCACCCAGCTACCTCCAGACCCTCATCTCTCCCTACACCCCCACTCGACCTCTCCGCTCCGCCTGCACTAGAAGACTGGCTCTACCTCCGCTACGCTCCCCTGCCTCCCGAGCCCGCTCCTTCTCCACCCTTGCTCCGCAGTGGTGGAACGACCTTCCTACAGATGTCAGGACTGCCCAGTCCCTGACCACATTCCGGCGCCTCCTTAAGACTCACCTCTTCAAACAGCACCTGTAGAACTCCTCTGTTGTATCCTGGGACACTATCACCCTTCATTTAAATATGCTTTATTTTGCTCTTATCTGCCCCCTATTTTACTACATTTAATCCTGTACTTCAGAATATTGTAATCTGCCAAGTGTTTAACCTGTAGTATTTTGTACTTAATCATATCCTGATGTAACTATCACTATTTAATCATATCCTGATGTAACTTTCACTATTATCTGCTGTATTATTGAATTGTGGTTTGTCACACTTGGAAAAAAAAATATTGTAGTTCTTGCTCTTATTGTATGACTTGTATTGTAACACTTGAATGTATTTGTATTTGCTTACGATTGTAAGTCGCCCTGGATAAGGGCGTCTGCTAAGAAATAAATAATAATAATAATAATAATAATAATAATAAAGTTTCTTATGTTCGTATGTTCTTATGTTCTTATTGACAGCATAAGGGACAGCTGGGGTCTTATCTCCTTCTCAAGATGGTCCAGGAGGATCATCTCCTTATAGAAGCTGCAAAGGCTTAATGCTTAAAGAGAATTAATAACTACAATTTAACATCTACTCATCCTGAAGTCTTTGAAAAAATAGCAAAACTTGGGTCTGCTGTGTTACAGGAATACCAAATGCCATTATCATTATCGACCATGAACCAGCACTGCTGAGACCACAAGTGGACCAGAAAGAAATATACAGAAATCGTAAGTGATTTCCTTCTGTGAATGTGCAGGGGGAGTTGAGATGCTAAAGATAGGATCATTAATGTGGCAATGTTTCTGCTCAAGGTTCTTGAATTTTTAATGAAAGCAATCTCAATACGGACTTGGAGCAGGGTGTTTTTGAAAGCTAACAGCTACTGGTAAACAGGCCATTAAGGGATGTTAAAAACAAAGGCAAATAGATGTAAAAGTATTATCCATTTTAAACAAAGGCTGACTATAAAGATATGAAATAGATGTAAAAGTATTACCCATTTTAAACAAAGGCTGAGTATAAAGATATGAAATAGATGTAAAAGTATTATCCATTTTAAACAAGGCTGGGTATAAAGATATCAAATAGATGTAAAAGTATTATCCATTTTAAAGCACTGATGCAATGAAGTCAGGTATTTTTCAAAGTCAGGGTTGAACCTTCAAACAAAAGGTCTGAACTGAATACAAAACTATAGTGGTGCTATCAATATTTAATAACTTGCTTCTGCAAACAATACCTTCAAGTTTCAGATGCATTCATTTAGCAGGATAGAACCCTTGCAATATACAGTACATCTCATTTTCAAGGTGGTTCCTGGAACCACCTTGGAAGAAAAGACGTCAAGACACAACATTGTAATAACATAACCATCTTGGCAGCAACTACTGTGATAGTCAATGGTAATGCAATGGTTAACCATTTGCTGACCAGTTCAATATATCCAATATATATTCGACATTGAGAAAATAGGCATTAAATAGGTATGGGAACATACCCAGGGCAGTAAAGGGTTAAAGGGGCAGAAGCTCAGCTGTCACACCACACTATCCTGGCCCCTCAGCACAGACTGAGAGGCCAGTCAGTACATTACTGCTCTTATCATTTATGAGCAGGAATAATTAGGTAAAGTAAAGAGTAGCAATGTCAAATGTCATTTTAAAATGACTTTTGAAGCTATTTACTCTATATACTTTAATATGTATTATTATCCCTTTAAAGTGAATTGTACAAATGATGTATTATTCAATATGCGTAATTTGTTTATATATACAGTATATATACTGTATATATATATATATATATATATATAGAGAGAGAGAGAGAGAGAGAGAGAGAGAGATTTGAAAGCTTTTATCTATTGAGAATATTCATGTCTTCTGTCTTCTCCCGCTCTGAAGAGTGGTAGGCTTATATGCGTGTCTTACAACTCCTGTCCACATCATTAGTTACAACATAATAACAGGTCCAGGAGTGTTTTGCTGTCTGCATTACTGTGCCCTGGTTATTTAGAAGCACTCTGAAGTCATCCAGCAGCCCAGTAGTTTCAAAGGCTCTACTGAGTCTCTATGGTTACAGTTGGGATTCCCCTTTTCCAAGCCTTTTCTTCCTGAGGGGCTCACGTTAGTCGACCAGTTAAGGGTCATGGGTTTTTAAAGTATATACAATGGATTCTGGTCAAAAGAAGAAAAAAATCTCAAAATCTGCTGCAATTCACTGCAGAACCCACAGCAATCCTTGCTTTCCTTCGCCTATGTCTGAACTGTCTGTTTGATGGTTATTATCCATTGCAGTTTCTCAGTTCTTTGCCCTTCTGTTAGATTGTACAATAGAAATCGGATTAATCTGTTATAAGATTAGAGAGCTACTGTATAGGGGGCACATAACCAGCTGCTCAAGCTGGAGGACTAGGCTAGCAGAACAAAACATCCTGGTCTATCGAGAAGATAAGGAGTCCTCTTTTCCTTTCCCTCGGTAATCTGCCCCATTCTTATGCAAGGGAACTGACCACTGCAAAGGGGCATTTATACCATACAGATTAAAGGTATGTAGTATTGATTGACCACAAATTAAGGGGTAAAATACATAGCAGGCATAATCCTGCCCTGACTGTACAATGAAAAGCCTATACAAATCATATACTCGCACCCTGCATGTACAGGTCTCTGAAGACAAAAGAGATTGATAAAGGACACGCGGATTGCACATGACTTAACTCACGAAAAGGGCAGGGTATAGTAATACCCCAGGTAAAAAAAAATAAGGAAGCCTTCCTAGAAGCTGTAGTGAAGCTGTAGACTGGCTTCTGAGGCTGATGCAATTCCAAAGCTTCATGTATTACTGTGGCGGAGTGTCCCGCCCCTATTTATTATTATTTGTATTTTTGTTTGCGGCGCGGGTAAAAGCGCCGCGTCTTTTATTATTATATTTAAAAACCCCGTGAGGATGCATGGCTGATCAGCTACTGATTATTTAACTAGCTGACAGTCATGCATCCTTACCAAACGCGTGCAGACTCTGGCCGAGGGATAATAAGATAATTAACAACTAGTTAATCCCTCGGCCAGAGTATATAAACCTGCAGCTCTCTGCACTCGGGGTGGTTGGGTGTACAGAGGAGAGTACGGGGAGCGGAGAGAGCGAGCAACATTCGAAAAACAATTGCTAAAACGTGCTGGATTGTCCAGCACGACACTTGTTTGTTTGTTTATTCGTTTGGCCCTCGTGCCCTTTTGTTTTGTGTTTTGTTGGTTTGTTTAAATATTTTGTTTATTAATAAATACGCTGAGTGCCATTGCACTCAGCTTCAACCGGCCATCCATTGTTTTGGTTTCTACTTCCTGGTCCGTGACGTCACCACTGCGAGCCAGTCTGTCACAATTACATCTTATGTTTTACTTAATGCTACAATCCTCAACCGCTTCACAGCAATTAATTAACAAAATATTTCCATAAATCTTACATATTTTGCACTTAAACTGAATAGGTCTTAAATGTCCAGTTTGAAAAAATAAAATTTAAAAAATAAAAAATAAAACACATGTAAAAGCGTTTTAAAGCTTTAATTTTAAAACATTATATCTATTACTGGAGTACTTTATGTTAAAGGAAGTTTCAATTTTCTCTGCTTTTTTTCACAGGAAATATGTTTTACATTTCTTCTCTGCAGTGTCTTCTGAGTCGTTACTGGCTGATAGCGTGAGACAATGGGGGAAGCACATGATTGGTCATTACTAACCCTAACCCTAACCCTAACCCCAACCCCATAGGAGGCTGTGTGGTCCAGTGGTTAAAGAAAAGGGCTTGTAACCAGGAGGTCCCCGGTTCAAATCCCACCTCAGCCACTGACTCATTGTGTGACCCTGAGCAAGTCACTTAACCTCCTTGTGCTCCGTCTTTCAGGTGAGACGTAATTGTAAGTGACTCTGCAGCTGATGCATAGTTCACACACCCTAGTCTCTGTAAGTCGCCTTTGATAAAGGTGTCTGCTAAATAAACAAATAATAATAATAATAATCAACAGTTGAAGGTCTGAGGACAATTTCACCCTCCAGGTGAAAAGACCAAGCAAGTGTAACACTATCTGATGGTGCTGGGTATAAGGTGATGTTGGTGGTTCAGTAGGGGTTGGGATCGTCCCGATATTAGGGGCATCCCGATCGAGGTAATGTTGGGACGCCATTTGTCCCAATTTTTAGAGTAAACGTTGAAAACCCAGGTGTAAAATGTGAAATTTTTATTTTCTTGTTAGGAAATTTTGTATATGTGGAGGGCTAGGCGTATATTGCGGTGCAACAGCATACTTTACTGGTTTAGGGCATGTTGTTTGAGTGAGTTGTTTGCATTGCATCTATGCTTTTATCCAATCACGTTAACCTGCAGTCATATGATGTGGTATGCGTCATGTGTTTTTCTTGGTGCGTGGGCCTGTACGAATGGGGAAAAAAATGGATTCAATCATATGCCCATGGTCAAGTCATCCAATTAGGATTATGATTATAATTAGGCATTCACAGACATTTCATGGACCTGTTTAAACATTAAATACACCTAATATTTCAGGGCACTATAAAGGCCTAAGAATAGTGATACTTGCTTCCTTACTAAAACAGAGTGCTGTCATTTGTTAATAGGCAAGCATGCAACATCTCTCAACAGTTGCTGCCGACATTCTCTGTCTGGTGTGGATTTGCCCATACATTGAGACTGCACGCCTGCATCCACTTTGCTAAGTTATACAGATGTGGACATCAATTAGAAACAGTCCCAAAACTTGGTTACCCAAAGGTACCTGGCATTCTTTAATAAAGTCCATATATGCAGCACATTCGCTGTCATGTTATTTGTCCCATCCAGGAATTTATTTTATCAGTACCGAGTCAAAACAATAAAAACGTGCCTATTCAGGTATAAAATTCTAACAGCGTTTAAAAAGTAAACAGCAGGTTGCTTGAACCAAGGTAGCTGTGCTTGCTTGTACCTGTAGTGCTGATTTAACTTGGGTACAACCGACACAGGAATACGTTGTCTGCGCTGACTTTCCAGTTTGTTTTCTGAAAGTTGTTGTTTGTTTTACGTTCTGTTCAGCAGCCTCTGTAGCAGCCTTTTGTTTAATGTGTTATTCTGAAGTTACAGCGATCAATATTCTTTAAGTCATATTACAAGATGTGCAAAACAATTACCTCCCTCTGCCTTGACACGATCCTCAGCCGAAATATTATTTTGCTTTGTCGTCCATTTTTACAGTACAGCAAGTCACAGAAAAGCCAATACAGACGCACTGATAGGCTGATTAAAACACTGCTGTCATCTGAACAGTAAACAAGAAAGTTAACTGCTTTGGAGTATTTTTCTTTTTTCCTCCCCTCACCAACTGAAAGTGTCCCGATTTTTCACTCTTGCTATCTGGTCACCCTAAGTGGGTTGGGGGGGTCTTTCTTCCAGAGCTCATGCAAGACTCCAGTATCTGTTTGGCAATTTACAAAACATCATTCCAAAAACAGTTCTTACACAACTCTGGAACCCCACAATAAGATTCCGTCTGGACAGCTCAATTCAGTGCTTCTGGAATAAAATGGATGCAGGTCATCAGACACAAGTATATTTGGCCAGCCTTGCAAAACATAGCCTTTGACTTTGGACAGGAGGGGGTCTCTGCTCGTCAAAGTCTTGATTTGTACAGCACATACAGGCGATGAATCCAACAAATTCAATAACAGCACTAACTCTTGTGACGCTGGTGTATTAGTTGGAGAATCGGGCAACGGGAGATGTCTGAGCGCATCTGCATTCGCTATGTCCGAGCCAGGATGGTACATGAACGTCTATTCATAAGCTGATAACGTCAAGGCCCAACGTTGGATTCTAGCTGCAGCTATAGGTGGAATAGTTTTGTCTTCACCGAACAAGCCTGTCAGTGTCTTATGGTCGGACACAATTGTGAACTGTCGTCCGTGCAGGTATTGGTAGAACTTTTTGACACCAAATATGATTAAGAGATCTTCTTTCTCCAGCTGAGAGTAGTCCTTTTCCGCTTCAGAGAGTGTTCTAGACACATAACCAATTGGCCTGTCTGACCCGTCCACCATTTGATGCGATAGTACGGCTCCTATGCCATAAGGGGATGTTCAGCTTCTCTCTGACCAGTGATGAGGACGTCATCCAAGTACATGACAACATGTGGGATTCCCTGCAGCAGAATCTCCATGGTTCACTGGAAAATCACACACGCTGATGAAACGCCAAAAGGCAACCGGGTGTACTGGTAAAGGCCTTTGTGAGTATTGATCGTCAGATACTCTCTTGACGTGTCGTCCAATTCCAGCTGCTGGTAAGCATGACTCATGTCCAGCTTGGAATATGACTTACCTCCTGCCAATGTGGTGTACAGGTCATCGATTTTGGGGATGGGGGTATGTGTCTAATTTTGCTGCTCTGTTAACTGTCAGTTTGTAGTCACCACACAGTTGTATGGTTAGGTCTTGTTTGACAACTGGGATGATGGGTGTGGCCCATTCTTAAAACTGGAGAGGCTGGATTATTCCAAGTTTTTCTAACCTACACAATTCTGCTTCCACTCTCTTTCAGTGAATAAGACACTAGTCTGGCCTTGAAGAAACGTGGTGTTGCCTAGGGATCTATGTGAATCTTAGCTTGTGTGCCCCTCAGTTTTCCTAGTTCGTCTTGAAAAACAGTGTCATATTTCTATAAGAGCTCTGGAAATCCATCAGATTTCAATTGGAATATTTCTGACCAATCCAATTTAAATTTTTGCAGCCAATCTCTTCCCAAAATACTTGGCCCCTCCCCCTCTATGACCATAATAGGAAGTTGGGCTCTCTGTTTCTTGTAGCATACTGGAATAGCAGCAACGCACTTTATGTGAATGGGCTCGCCCATATATGTTCTCAGTGTTGTGCCAGTGCACTCCAACTTCACTAGCATGCTTCCTTCATTGAGGTATTTGAATGTCTGCTCCCCAACTACTGTAGCCGAAGCACCAGTGTCCACCTCCATCTTTAATTGCTTGCCATTCACTTGCACTGTCACTGCAATGGGGACAGCTTTAATAGTACTCACATGACACAGTGAATATTCATCTGCAGCATCAGTTTGTGTATGCTGTGTGGACTCAATTAGATTAGCCCGCTGCTGACTTTGCTTCCCTGCTTGCCTATTTTTTGTTCTGCACTACTTAGTCAGGTGCCCTCTCTTGTGGCAGTAATTGCACTCTGTCTTTAAATCTACATGTGTCTGCTTAACTTTTTTGAGGATGCAACATCGACAATGGATCATCGCAAAGCATACGACATGGTTTATTTAGATTTCCAGAAAGCTTTTGACAAAGTCCTGCATAAAAGATTAATTCTCAAACTGAACGCAGTAGTGATTCAAGGAAATGCATGCACATGGATTAGGGAGTGGTTAACATGTAGAAAACAGAAAGTACTGATTAGAGGAGAAACCTCAAAATGGAGCGAGGTAACCAGTGGTGTACCACAGGAATCAGTATTAGGTCCTCTGCTATTCCTAATCTACATTAATGATTTAGATTCTGGTATAGTAAGCAAACGAGTTAAATTTGCAGACGACACAAAAATAGAAGGAGTGGCAAACACTGTTGCAGCAGCAAAGGTCATTCATGCATGCAGGCAATAAAAATGTGCATTATAAATATCATATGGGAGATACTGAAATTGAAGAAGGGAACTATGAAAAAGACCTAGGAGTTTATGTTGACTCAGAAATGTCTTCATCTAGACAATGTGGGGAAGCAAGAAGCTGCTTGATGAGATTCTGGGATCAATAAGCTACTAACAACCAAACGAACAAGATGGGCTGAATGGCCTCCTCTTGTTTGTAAACTTTCTTATGTTCTTCTCTTCTTTCTTATGTTCATGTGCTCAATGGTTTCCTCCACATCTATAGCAAGCATGCACTTTGTCAGCTGATGCATGGTGCTGAGGCTTCGTCACGTGCTATTTAGTAGACTGAAATCAGCTGAACTACTTTTTGTTCCGTGTTCAACTGCAAGCATTTGTCTAACGCAGGGGTTCCCAAACTGTGGTCCGCGGTTCAACGGGCAGTGACATTTTATGTATTTTGTTCTATTAATAGTGAAAAGCAGGTGCTGGTGGCAGCTGTAACTAGAAAAATAAAGTGTAGCAAGGCAGTACTGGCGGACTGTCAATCAAAGCATTCGTTTTTTGTGCATGACAGTTCAGTGTGAGAGGTAACGGCTGGATGTTTTAGTCACACAGTGTTCAGAAATTAGGATTTAAGAGTTATGTTTTTGTGCACGTCATACTGGTTTTACTCAGAAGTGATTCCTGTTCATGTATTTATGAATGAGAATAATAAGAGACATGCACTTCTTTCTTGTTTGATGACCAAGAAAAATAACTGCATTTATAACATTTTCAATTATACAAAGGTTCCAAATTTAAAGGTTTGATAAAAATGTCTATTTAGCAATATTATTTACTAAAATTTAAGTATTTCAAAAAAATGTTATTTTCACTTGGTGCATATTCAATGTGATTTCCATCTTTCACAATATTTATTCAAAATGGACAGTTTAGAATAGGTTTATATATAATGTTACAGGTTTAAACATATAAAATGTTTTTTAATTTGACATTTTCCCAAGGAGTGCTAATAGTGGGTTGCAGCTGAACAGGTGGGCCTTGGGTAAAAAAGTTTGGGAACCCCTGAGCTAACGTGATGCACAGTGCAATTGTTTACATTCTGCAAATCTTTAGAATCTTTTGCAGCACTCTCCATTGCAAGAGAAATCTCCAAAGCGCGTTTGAAATCAATATTGCTTTCTTGCGTTGTCATTAACTCCACATATGAGTCTGTCCCGCAGCATATCATTCAGGGCTTCCCCAAACACACAGTACTCCATCAGCTATTTTAAGTTTGCCACAAAGGTTGCAATAGATTTATTTGCCTTGTGTATGAACTCTCGTGTTAAATATGAAACGCTGCATAATTACAGACGGCTTTGGCTGAAAATGTGTCTTCATAAAGCGCCACAAGCTCCACCTACGATTTACTACTACTAGGTGAATTCGGAACGGTCAGATTCCTGATAAGATTATATGTTTTACAGCCACACACACTCAACAGGATAGCTTTAAGTTTATCTTCAGCAGTAATTTCATTCTCAACGAAACAGAATCTGAGTCTCTCAATGTTCTGACTCTAATCCTCTTCCTCTGCATCATATGGCTCAATCCGTCCAAACAGCAGCATGTTCGGTAAGTCATTTAAACCTTTCATTACACACAGCAACCAGAGCGATGTACAAAGGTTTAATCTTCTTTATCCTCTCGCCAACGTAATAATTGTGTGATTGACAGGGGGGAGGGACGATGAACTCAACTACTACAGTTGGCATGCTTTACACACCATTAATACCTTTCAGAGTGATACCAGCTATAAAGTAAAAAAACTGTTTGACTAACACAGCAATCACACTAATGTATGCTTGCAGTATTGATTATGCTCAGAGATCTATTAATAACCAGTGGATGTTTGTTTTTCAGGTGGTCAGTGTTTTTAGGGAGTGCTTTGTTATAGTAATCTGCAATTAGGGCAGCAGTGTGGAGTAGTGGTTAGGGCTCTGGACATTTGCCCGGAGAGTCGTGGGTTCAATCCCAGGTGGGGGACACTGCTGCTGTACCTTTGAGAAAGGTACTTTACCTAGATTGTTCCAGTAAAAACCCAACTGTATAAATGGGTAATTGTATGTAAAAATAATGTGATACATGTGTAACAATTTTAAGTCGCCCTGGATAAGGGTGTCTGCTAAGAAAATAATAAAAATAATAATTATGGATGTGTTTGGTTCCCCAGTCCACACCATTACAAATGTGTATATACCTTTTCAAATGAATCCACCGTTGTTGTTCTCAAGTTATAAGATTCACAAGCTTTCATTGAAATAAACATTAAAATAAACAGTTATTCATACTATAAACAGGACGAGCGCAAACAGCTTGTGGATATAATTAGGAAATTCTTAAGCTGAGGGAACACAAAGTCACTTTGTGGCTTGGAACTTGGTTTCAGTAGATTTGATACATCAAAGTTGCCTCAAACTAGGTCTCCCGATCTCCTGGAACCAGATTTCAAGCCACTGTTCCTGAAACAGTGGCTTTGTGTTCCCTCAGTTTAATGGACATAAAACTGAACAGAAACACATCACATGGTGTCCCCCTCTTGAACGAACCACATTTGGCAGGGTCGTGTTATCGAATCAAGCACTGCAGCTGATTGGACCATGCAGAAATGAGTGACCCCAGTCTCCTATACTACCAATCTAGCGTCTTTGATCATAGAGTTACTTCCATGAAAAATCCAGCTTCCTTTATCTGGGTCAAGACTTCACTGTCAAGACATGTTTCACGGTGTCCTCTCAATTCATAAGAAAGAGCTGCACTGCCCTCTCATTACTGTGGAGTCGTAGCAGCTCCTTGTGCAGAGGCCTGCAGGATAGCGATAGCCAGTGTGGTTTTTCATGTCCTTGGTGTTTATTGTTAGTGAGGATCAGCTGTTTCTTACGATACCCAGGTTCAGGTGACCGGCATCATGTTTATTTGTTTTGTTATTTTACTCCTTTCCTACCACATTTCTCCATAGGAGAAGTGTTTTTTTGTGCACTGCACTCTTCATATAATGTTCTGTACAGAGGTCAGGGGTCATTTGTGCTGGAACACCCCGGATCCCAGATTCGGTACCTGGCAGGCGAGAATTATACAGTTTGCAAATTAACCCTTTAAGAAAAATAGATAGATAGATTGATAGATTTCTTGTTGCAAAACAGACCACTATATACAGTATATAACATGTACAATAATAATAAAAAAAAAACGCTTTCCTGTTCCATAAATTGAATAACAAATCTGTTCTGTAACAATATATTTTAGGATGCAACGTCTGAGTAACAAAATTGCTAGTTATTTGAACACCCTAAACGGCAAAACGGCAACACCCAAGTGTTCTTAACAACAGCCGTGTCGTCGCTCCTGTTCATCAGATTAGTCAGACCACTACTGGTATTGTTCAGACCTGAAGATGATGTTAAAACATGGCTCGGCATGCAGCTACTGACACCAACAATAAGACACGAAACCCACAAGCTGATGAGAACTTCAAGCATATCAGGAAGCTACTGTAAATCAAGGGCAGTACATGACATCTAGAAACAAACATGCTGTCCCTCTTCCTTAATGATGAGATCCAGCACCTTTATGTTTACAGATTAACCCTGCCCTGGGTGGTATACTGGTCACAAATTGACCAGAATATCATATAATGCAAATATACCATTTTGTTGAGAGATGTGTGAGGTCCAGGGGCAACTTGTTTTTCTATTGTTTTCTATGTTATATGTTGCTGTGCTTTGTCTGTGCATTTTAATTAACTCAATGCAAAGGGTAGCTTGTGGAAAGTTACGAATAAGGACACGTTTCTTATTTGGTATGATCTATGGAGGTTGTCGGGGTCTTGTAATCTTCTGTACCAATGTCTGCATCTTGTACACTCTTACAGTAATATGTCTTATTAGCAGGGTGTGTGTGTGTGTGTGTACGCGTGTGTGTGCGTGTGTGTGTGCATGTGTGCATGTGTGTGTGTGTGAAATGTATGGATTGTGAGTGTGTTTATCTCAAAAGAATAGACATGACCCAGAGAGAAGATACAGGAGGATACCAAGTTGTACTGGAGAACAGCTACACAAAGAAAGGTTTGTTGAAGAATGAAGTCACCACAGGTTAGGTATAAAAAACACCCCCTCTTTCAGGAGCATATACTCATAGACCTAATCCTAATCTGAAATCACAACTTTACAGCAAGCCTCTAACATGATCCCAACCTTAGTCTCCCAGCTGCATGATTGGAATATTATTCCCTAAACAGATGTTACTCAAAGTGCAGAAGTCCAGGAGCATCGAGTAGCAGACGAATTAATCAAAACTCGTGCTGTAGGAGTTAAAAAAATGAATATAACCGATTTGTGTGATATACGATATAAATTAAAATGTAAGAAACGTAAATTAAAGACTGTTCAATAACAACAACAATAATAACATAACAATGTCCGGAGTCCTTGATACCAGGGTGCCAGGGCAAAAGCATGACAGTCTAACAATAAACAGCACTGCTTACGGCAAGAGGCAACCTAAAATGAAAGATCCCTCTTGAGAGGCACAAATCCAATCCAATAGCCCCCTGGTGGGAGCTGCAGCTCCAGTGTGGGGAGGGCTTTCAGGCTTCATTCATCTCTGGGAGATGATAGGACAGAAATACACAACTACTGAGCGCTGAAAAAAAGAAAGAAAAATACAACATGTTACCAATGATGTGAAGCTCGTAGTACAGGACATCTTCTCTGTGAATTATCTCAGCCGCCCGTTGTAAAATAAGACAACAATGTTACAGTATTTTATGCTGATGGACTATGTCATTGTACTGCACAATTCAAAGCAAGGTATCACTGCCTGAGTCACTGTGGTGTAGGAATCAGAAACATAAGTAAAATAATAGACATTAAATAGGAGTGTTAAACCTGGTTTTTACAGTGTGGTATACAAACTGGAACTGTACAAAATACACACATATTTTTAAAATCTTAATTTGTTTTATAACACTTTAAATTAATTGTCTAATTACTGTGTATGTACAGACGTGCTCAAATTTGTTGGTACCCTTACAGCTCATTGAAATAATGCTTCATTCCTCCTGAAAAGTGATGAAATTAAAAACTATTTTATCATGTATACTTGCATGCCTTTGGTATGTCATAGAATAAAGCAAAGAAGCTGTGAAAAGAGATGAATTATTGCTTATTCTACAAAGATATTCTAAAATGGCCTGGACACATTTGTTGGTACCCCTTAGAAAAGATAATAAATAATTGGATTACAGTGATATTTCAAATTAATTAGTTTATTTAATTAGTATCACACATGTCTCCAATCTTGTAATCAGTCATTCAGCCTATTTAAAATGGAGAAAAGTAGTCACTGTGCTGTTTGGTATCATTGTGTGCACCACACTGAACATGGACCAGAGAAAGCAAAGGAGAGAGTTGTCTGAGGAGATCAGAAAGAAAATAATAGACAAGCATGGGAAAGGTAAAGGCTACAAGACCATCTCCAAGCAGCTTGATGTTCTTGTGACAGTAACAGTTGCAAATATTATTAAGAAGTTTAAGGTCCATGGAACTGTAGCCAACCTCCCTGGGCGCGGCCGCAAGAGGAAAATCGACCCCAGAGTGAACAGAAGGATAGTGCGAATGGTAGAAAAAGAACCAAGGATAACTGCCAAAGAGATACAAACTGAACTCCAAGGTGAAGGTACGTCAGTTTCTGATCGCACCATCCGTCGCTTTTTGAGCGAAAGTGGACTCCATGGAAGAAGACCCAGGAGGACTCCACTTTTGAAAGAAAAACATAAAAAAGCCAGACTGGAATTTGCTAAAATGCATATTGACAAGCCACAATCCTTCTGGGAGAATGTCCTTTGGACAGATGAGTCAAAACTGGAGCTTTTTGGCAAGTCACATCAGCTCTATGTTCACAGATGAAAAAATGAAGCTTTCAAAGAAAAGAACACCATACCTACATTGAAACATGGAGGAGGCTCGGTTATGTTTTGGGGCTGCTTTGCTGTGCCTGGCACAGGGTGCCTTGAATCTGTGCAGGGCACAATGAAATCTCAAGACTATCAAGGCATTCTGGAACGAAACGTACTGCCCAGTGTCAGAAAGCTCTGTCTCAGTCGCAGGTCATGGGTCCTCCAACAGGATAATGACCCAAAACACACAGCTAAAAGCACCCAAGAATGGATAAGAACAAAACATTGGACTATTCTGAAGTGGCCTTCTATGAGTCCTGATCTGAATCCTACCGAACATCTATGGAAAGAGCTGAAACTTGCAGTCTGGAGAAGGCACCCATCAAACCTGAGACAGCTGGAGCAGTTTGCTCAGGAAGAGTGGGCCAAACTACCTGTTAACAGGTGCAGAAGTCTCACTGAGAGCTACAGAAAACGTTTGATTGCAGTGATTGCCTCTAAAGGTTGTGCAACAAAATATTAGGTTAGCGGTCCCATCATTTTTGTCCATGCCATTTTCATTTGTTTTATTATTTACAATATTATGTTGAATAAAAAATCAAAAGCAAAGTCTGATTTCTATTAAATATGGAATAAACAATGGTGGATGCCAATTACTTTTGTCAGTTTCAAGTTATTTCAGAGAAAATTGTGCATTCTCTGTTTTTTGTGGAGGGGTACCAACAAATTTGAGCACATCTGTATATAGTAGTTACTTAGCAACTACATGTCTACTTACACATAGTTACAATGTTATTATGTATAGCTACAATGTACTTAATGTGTACTTTTTTGCATGATATAACCCTAACCCTAAAATTACATCTAACCGTATCCCTAACTCTAAACCTAACCCTACCCCCTAACCCTAACATTACATCTAACCCTATCCCTAACTCTAAACCTAACCCTACCCCCCTAACCCTAACATTACATCTAACCCTATCCCTAACTCTAAACCTAACCCTACCCCCCTAACCCTAACATTACATCTAACCCTATCCCTAACTCTAAACCTAACCCTACCCCCCTAACCCTAACATTACATCTAACCCTATCCCTAACTCTAAACCTAACCCTACCCCCCTAACCCTAACATTACATCTAACCCTATCCCTAACTCTAAACCTAACCCTACCCCCCTAACCCTAACATTACATCTAACCCTATCCCTAACTCTAAACCTAACCCTACCCCCTAACCCTAACATTACATCTAACCCTATCCCTAACTCTAAACCTAACCCTACCCCCCTAACCCTAACATTACATCTAACCCTATCCCTAACTCTAAACCTAACCCTACCCCCCTAACCCTAACATTACATCTAACCCTATCCCTAACTCTAAACCTAACCCTACCCCCCTAACCCTAACATTACATCTAACCCTATCCCTAACTCTAAACCTAACCCTACCCCCCTAACCCTAACATTACATCTAACCCTATCCCTAACTCTAAACCTAACCCTACCCCCCTAACCCTAACATTACATCTAACCCTATCCCTAACTCTAAACCTAACCCTACCCCCCTAACCCTAACATTACATCTAACCCTATCCCTAACTCTAAACCTAACCCTACCCCCCTAACCCTAACATTACATCTAACCCTATCCCTAACTCTAAACCTAACCCTACCCCCTAACCCTAACATTACATCTAACCCTATCCCTAACTCTAAACCTAACCCTACCCCCCTAACCCTAACATTACATCTAACCCTATCCCTAACTCTAAACCTAACCCTACCCCCCTAACCCTAACATTACATCTAACCCTATCCCTAACTCTAAACCTAACCCTACCCCCCTAACCCTAACATTACATTTAACCCTATCCCTAACTCTAAACCTAACCCTACCCCCCTAACCCTAACATTACATTTAACCCTATCCCTAACTCTAAACCTAACCCTACCCCCCTAACCCTAACATTACATCTAACCCTATCCCTAACTCTAAACCTAACCCTACCCCCTAACCCTAACATTACATCTAACCCTATCCCTAACTCTAAACCTAACCCTACCCCCCTAACCCTAACATTACATCTAACCCTATCCCTAACTCTAAACCTAACCCTACCCCCCTAACCCTAACATTACATCTAACCCTATCCCTAACTCTAAACCTAACCCTACCCCCCTAACCCTAACATTACATCTAACCCTATCCCTAACTCTAAACCTAACCCTACCCCCCTAACCCTAACATTACATTTAACCCTATCCCTAACTCTAAACCTAACCCTACCCCCCTAACCCTAACATTACATTTAACCCTATCCCTAACTCTAAACCTAACCCTACCCCCCTAACCCTAACATTACATCTAACCCTATCCCTAACTCTAAACCTAACCCTACCCCCCTAACCCTAACATTACATCTAACCCTATCCCTTTTCTGATACAATTGTGTACTTGCATATATTGTGCAAAAATATGTACACGTTAAGAACATTGTGTACATGTATACGCCACTAAACTTTTATAAGTACAGTAAAAAGCAGAGAAGTGATTGAATATTATTATTATTATTTATTTCTTAGCAGATGCCCTTATCCAGGGCGACTTACAAGATATCACATTATTTTTTTTTACACATTATTTTTTACATACAATTACCCATTTATACAGTTGGGTTTTTACTGGAGCAATGTAGGTAAAGTACCTTGCTCAAGGGTACAGCAGCAGTGTCCCCCATTGGGGATTGAATGCACAACCCTCCGGGCAGGAGTCCAGAGCCCTAGCCACTACTCCACACTGCCTGGTACATGACCCACAGCTATACACAGTTCTATAATCAATATGTGTTTATCACAGCAATCATCATCTATGGATTCCAATCTGTTTACCTATGCCAATGCTGTTAAGATGCCAAAACTACCCCTAACAATTCTGCAAGCAAAAGAGGTTATGACAGCCGTCTGTAACACTTATTGATATATGGGAATGTACCTGTCTAAGGTTGCAATAAATAACTCTGGCTGGACTACAGCAATAATAGTGGATGCATTCAGAGCAAGTTATAACACACAGATAGGGTTGCCACCTGGCAGTTTGTTACTCAGTTTTTGTACCGCCTTGCTGGTTGCTGGTGAAAAGATTAAATGTTCTGTTTTTTTTTTCTTCACATGGTCTAGTTCAGCACAGTGATCATACCATGATGCATACAGTAACGTATTTCTTTGTAACCCTATAGAGCTTACAGCCGTATACCTGCCCAATGTAACCTATACACGACAGCGGTGATCCATCAGTGTGCAGCGCCACTGAGTTACTGCCATGCCTCCTCCCTACACATATTCTCTCTGGAAAAGAAATAGTGGCAAGATGGAATTATAGAAATGAGCTCTGGACTCCTGTTGTTCTTACCCATGAATGTATCTATCTTACTAAGAATGTATGTATCAACCTCTCTAAATCTGACCTCCTTTTCTTTCCCTCCTCCTCCCCCTCCTCTGATCTCTCTATCTCTGTTCCTCTGGAATCTACCACACTCTCTCCCTCTTCCTCAGCTAAGAACCTTGGAGTCACCCTGGACCCCTGCCTCTCTTATTCCCAGCACATCTCCACTGGCACGCACTTGCAGATTCTTCCTGAGCAACATCCGAAGAATCCGACCCTTCCTCACCAACTATGCTACCCAGCTCCTGGTCCAGGCCCTGGTACTCTCCCGCCTAGACTACTGCAACTCCCTCCTGGCTGGCCTCCCTGCGTCCGCCACCCGTCCACTCCAGCTCATCCAGAACTCTGCTGCTCGCCTGGTGTTCTCTCTACCTCGCTTCGCCCACGCTACTCCACTACTCCGCTCGCTCCACTGGCTCCCGATCACCGCTCGCATCCAGTTCAAGACTCTTGTACTAGCCTACAGATGCCTTGATCAGACTGCACCCAGCTACCTCCAGACCCTCATCTCTCCCTACACCCCCACTCGACCTCTCCGCTCCGCCTGCACTAGAAGACTGGTTCTACCTCCGCTACGCTCCCCTGCCTCCCGAGCCCGCTCCTTCTCCACCCTTGCTCCGCAGTGGTGGAATGACCTTCCTACAGATGTCAGGACTGCCCAGTCCCTGACCACATTCCGGCGCCTCCTTAAGACTCACCTCTTCAAACAGCACCTGTAGAACTCCTCTGTTGTATCCTGGGACACTATCACCCTTCATTTAAATATGCTTTATTTTGCTTTTATCTGCCCCCTATTTTACTGCATTTAATCCTGTACCTCAGAATATTGTAGTCTGCCAAGTGTTTAATCTGTAGTATTTTGTACTTAATCATATCCTGATGTAACTATCACTATTTAATCATATCCTGATGTAACTTTCACTATTATCTGCTGTATTATTGAATTGTGGTTTGTCACACTTGAGAATTATTGTATTTCTTGTTCTTATTGTATGACTTATATTGTAACACTTGAATGTATTTGTATTTGCTTGCGATTGTAAGTCGCCCTGGATAAGGGCGTCTGCTAAGAAATAAATAATAATAATAATAATACTATACAACACAGAGGTAACGAGCCCGTGTCACGGCCATGCAGTAAGACTGTTCTTTAATCATGTCTGCAAGCCGTTTTATATTTAGTAATTAAACATGTCATTGAACTTGGAACTGTGCAATTGCAGTGTTATTAAGGTGTAACTGAGTGCATTACTTTAGAGCTATTTAATGAAAACATGTCATCAAGGTTTAAATACTGTGTCCTGTGATTAAATTAATTTTCACTGACTAATTAAACCCAACATGCCTATACAAGGAATACTTTGTTAAGGACATTTTTTAATTTTTTTAATTCTTTAAAGATCATTTTAATTAATTAATTAATTCCAGTTAGCAGTTTGGGAAACTGTTTGAGAGAGGGTTATAAGCACTTTATAAAACACCCCTTAAAAAAACATTCCTTAAAACAGCCTTTTGTTTATGAACAGGGCCCAACTTTCTTCAAAAGATCATATAAAGGAATTGCTTGGAACCTCCTGCCTATGCTTATCCATCAGTCCACATTCACAAATAGATACAGATCTTATTTATACTATTACTCTTAGATCTCTGTGTGCTGCTGATGAAGTTTGAAACACACATGTTTTTATGGTGTTGTTTGTACATTGTAATTGTTCTTTTTATTGTTTTATAGGACCCTGTTATATACCATATTCCTTCAAATTTAAGACGCCCTCAAATTTAAGATGCAGCCCAACTTTGAGGAAAAAATAAAACTTCAAATAAATATGCATGTACAAAGATACATCCTCAATTATGCTTAAAAACAGTGTTGTTGTAGATTAACCACAGAGCTTGTTTATTGTGCTGCACACTGTATAATACTTCAGACGGCATCTCTGACGTGCACATTGTGGCAGTCCTTAGGGCTTTTAAAAAACGCAGGGTGTGGGCATAGTTAGCCGTCGTCTGTTGGATAACACAGGGGAGACCGCTGAATTTAAAACAAGAACCAAGAACAAACTGAACAAGTAAAAGAAAGAGGAACAGCACATTAATGTAAACAAAATGATCTGCATATAAATGATGCTGTCAATTGTTTTGTTTCATGTAGCAGCTGCTGCAAATTGATATTTTGTTTTGTTTAGTTAATGGAGCTAGCTTGTTTGTGTCTGGTGGTTTTTGAGAATTATATTGTTTGGATATTATTGATATTATTTGACGTAAATGAAAATTTAAAGAAACAAATGTGCTATGATAACCTATGTTTAACTAACTATCAACAAAGGGAGTTATCATATAGGGGTTCTCAACACCACCCATCTTCACTAAACTGGAACAGATACATTTTGCTTTTTTGTGTTTTTCTGTGTATGTGTGCACAGGGCTGGTGTGGTCATTGTTCACGGTTGGGATTAGGATACTGTTCTGTAGGAATCGCCGACCGTCACAACATACCACCACTCACTGGCATCCCAGTAACCCAGCAACCACAACAGCATTGAAGTACTGTGGTATTGCTTGGCATGTCATAAAATACGGGGGTCTGATCAGGATTTACAATTTATCTGCCCAAGCTGGTACTGTTTGTAGAAATGCTGAAATTGTAAACGTTTCTCTTGGAATTCCTCAGGAAGCTTGGTTTGTCTTTTATCAGCAGTAGAAGTCACTTTGCTGCTTGTGTATTCGGGCAGATGTCTTTGTTGACTTTTCTCGGCAGTCAGTCACATTGCTGTTTGTGTACTCGGATAGCCACATCTTTTGTTGGCAATTTTATATACGCATCACTATACTGTACTCGAATTTAAGACACAGGGTATGTTTGAGAAGCAAAAAATTGTTAGAAAAGCGCAACTTAAATTTGAAGGAATACGGTATATATATATATATATATATATATATATATATATAATATATATTGTAATATAGCGGGTTGTGAGAGACGGCAGGGAGGGGGTTAACCTCCCTGCAAGAAAAAAAAAAAACATGTGGGAATGCACCTTTTGGTTAATTGTTTGATTTGTATTGCTTTATTCTTTATTTAATTTGCTAATTGATTTGCTTATTGTTTAGTTTAATTGTTTTATTATTAATTATTATCCGCACCTGGGCATTATTAAAAATTAGATTCAGGTGCGGAAGTTTAAAAGGAGAGCAAGCAGTCTGCTCGGGGCTGCTGAGTGGAAGGAGGCAGAGAGGTGCGCTGTCTCCAAGTAGCCAGAGGAAAAAAGTAAGTGCTGTGTGAAACCGGCGTGTTTTGTGAAGACGGGAAAACAGCTTAGCTGTCCCGTGTTAGGAAGGGGATTCCTGAAAGTTGAGTTAGTGCTCCAAGAGGAGCTAGGTGTTTGTTTTGATTTTGTGTGTTTTGTTTTGTTTCCTGTTTATTAAAAAAATAGCGCGTCAGCGCTGAAAAATCTACTTCTTGTGTGCTGGGTCAGATTCTTAAAGGGGCAACGAACCCAAGTGGGTGCGAATCGTTTACTATATATATATATATATATATATATATATTGTAATGCTGTGTGAAAATGGAGACAGGGATTGCAGCTCTCGAATTCAACGGTTTATTATTTACAGGTACTATATTTATTTAGTCACTGTCAGCCTTGACCCACACCTCCAAAATAATAAACCTGGCTGGTTATTGATGTCTCTCTTTTAAGACCTACTGATTTAACACTGTCTTTGGCTCCTCTCTCTCAAGCACCAGACCTTTCTGCCATTTTTACTGTTGCCAGCACGAGCGCCCTTATTTGAATCTTTAAGACTCTAGAGTGTTCGCCTGTCCCATGCTGCTTAACATTCTCCCTGTGTCCAAACAGCAAACAAGTCTTTTGAGTTAGTGCTGACTGCTGGGGAGGCTGTGTGGTCCAGTGGTTAAAGAAACAGGCTTGTAACCAGGAGGCCCCCGTTCAAATCCCAGCTCAGCCACTGACTCATTGTGTGACCCTGAGCAAGTCACTTAACCTCCTTGTGCTCCAATGTTGTTAAGTGACTCTGCAACTGATGCATAGTCCACACATCCTAGTCTTGGACCTTGTAAAGCGCTTTGTGATGGTGGTTCACTATGAAAGGCGCTATATAAAAATAAAGATTATGATATATATTATTTGAATTCCCCAATTCTCAAAGAGTAAATCAACACATGAAATCCATGAAAATTAGAGGTTGCATCCCAGTGGATAAATACAGTTTCCGTATCCACGGTGTGTTGTAAATACAATAATGGGTAATCATTATTTTGTTGCTGTTTCTCTTGCTGTTCCAACAACCTAAACAGCAATGAAAATAAACAGAACATCACAGTTGGCAAAAACAGTAACTGAACCATGACATTATTATCCAACTGCAGCTGTTTTGCCTCTGAGTGTTAACGTTTGCAGAAAAGCAAAAAATCCACCTGCATCAGCTGCAAAGCAGGTCATGGACTGTGTTATTTTACATCCATCAATGAGCAGGTCACGGGCCAGAGAAAATACTGGGTCTGTTCCATTGAGAGGCATCTGAAAGTTTAAACATTTATTAGGCTCTTTGAAATTGAGTTTGAAATAAACTCCCAGTACATAACCCTACTCAGAACAAATCTTATGTGTCAGACAGAAAGGGTAATTTACTGGGATATTCCTGTCTGCTCGCAATATTACCTGGTGTAAAACAATATTACAGCAGGTAGCAAACTTTATTGCAAACGGTGGGATAACATTAGCTCGGTATTGGCTGCCTATAATTCTCTTAACGCATTTTCAAGACAAGGCAGTACAGGGGAAGCATTGAACAGTGATACACCACAGGGTCCATTGATCGTAGGCAGCAAGGCATGCAGCACGCACAGCTCTTTTAAACTGCTTTCTAGGATTTCGTACTGTCTGCAGGCCCAAGACATCACCTTTCAGCGAGCTCAGTATACCTCTTAGTTAAGCAGTGAATGGAGGACACATACCTAAATAGAGCTGGTGGCAAAGCCCTGCTAGAAAGTACAGTTCAAATTCAATGTTAATTAAAGCTGTCCCAGGCTAATGCTGCAGTAATTGCACTGCAATCCTATCATAAATTACCCTTAAAAACAGATACTGTGCACTACACGGGTTATATTGGTCAATGTGTAAAGTATATGACATTATCGATGACTGTCTTGACATCAGAGTTGCTCTGGTCTTTCTGTTCAAACCTCTCCTCACAACCCCTTCTACCTGAACCAGGATCACCAAGGGTCAATCCCCCTTCTCTCACAACCTTTTCTCCCTGTATCAGGTCCAAGAGGGTCAATCCACCCTCACAATCCCTTCTCCCTGAACCAGGTTCATGAGGGTCAATCCCCCCTCACAATCCCTTCTCCCTGAACCAGGTCCAAGAGGGTGAATCCCCCCTCACAATCCCTTCTCCCTGAACCAGGTCCAAGAGGGTGAATCCACCCTCACAATCCCTTCTCCCTGAACCAGGTCCATGTGGGTCACTCCCCCCCCACAATCCCTTCTCCCTGAACCAGGTCCACGAGGGTCACTCCCCCCCCATAATCCCTTCTCCCTGAACCAGGTCCATGTGGGTCACTCCCCCCCCCACAATTACTTCTCCCTGAACCAGGTCCAAGAGGGTCAATCCCCCCTCACAATCCCTTCTCCCTGACCAGGTCCATGTGGGTCACTCCCCCCCCCCCACAATCCCTTCTCCCTGAACCAGGTCCAAGAGGATCAATCCCCCCTCACATTCCCTTCTCCCTGAACCAGGTCCACGAGGGGCGGTGGTTGCTCTTCTAAGCTCGGGCATTTCCACTGCATCACACGGACTGCTGAACTGCTTTGCTTTGGAAACTGTAATAAAAAAAAAAAACACTTCCTAGCTTACACATTTTAAAAATGAGAAGTCACCACTTCACACCATTGCTAAGCTGCTTACATCAGTGACCTGAAAAGCAGCTGTATAGCAGCACAGATAAAGTGTCCTTGGGAAGAAGAGCCGGGAGCTGAGCGATTAGCCATTGCAGTCCCCATGATACCATTCAATGGATCTGAATAGAGACTGCTTGGCTCAGTGATGGAAAGTATCTGCACAAGTTGAAAAGGAGTCAATGTTTAACTCTTTTTTTCAGATCCAGGGGATATCTGCCTTTGTACTAAAAACTGAACCCCCTTCCACACTCGGTGCTGCAGAAGGAAGGCACTGCCTGACATGCTGATGGAGGCACCAGCAGACATGTTTATCTGCTTCACCTTTGAAGGGGTTAACTGTGGAACTGGATAGCAATTACAGTTACATGAACATACACAGATTACATTGTTAATACATTTCTTACAACTTTCTTACAACGGGGGGTGGAAATAAGGCTCCCATTGCATAGCAGTTTGATCCATTCCTGGTTTTACTACCAGTTTAATTATAAGACGCACCTGACCTTGTTATCTACACATTGCGGCTAATCAAGCTCGTACCTAAACCTGGAATGGGTGAAACTGCTATACAATAGGAGTCTTATTTCCATCCCTGTTAAACTTAAAGCAAATTGTCAGAAAATTGAAAACAAGCATTGGTTCAATTGTAGCAGGGTGGAGGCTGGGTGTGAACTGGTGACCCCGCACACCACCAGTGAGCACCTTAACTACAATGCAAAAGAGCCAGGCTTGTTTGCATTCATGGCTTTAGAGCTTTTAACCTTATTGCACTTTACCGATGGGGCATAATACTGCCCGTTAAACCTCTATCAAACAGAATCCACACTGACAGTGTATCACACAGCACTGCCCGCTACACCTCTATCAAATAGAATCCACAATGACAGAGTATCACACAACACTGCCCGCTACACCTCTATCAAACAGAATCCACACTGACAGTGTATCACACAGCACTGCCCGCTACACCTCTATCAAACAGAATCCACAATGACAGTGTATCACACAGCACTGCCCGCTACACCTCTATCAAACAGAATCCACAATGACAGTGTATCACACAGCACTGCCCGCTACACCTCTATCAAACAGAATCCACAATGACAGTGTATCACACAGCACTGCCCGCTACACCTCTATCAAACAGAATCCACAATGACAGAGTATCACACAACACTGCCCGCTACACCTCTATCAAACAGAATCCACAATGACAGTGTATTACACAGCACTGCCCGCTACACCTCTATCAAACAGAATCCACAATGACAGTGTATCACACAGCACTGCCCGCTACACCTCTATCAAACAGAATCCACAATGACAGAGTATCACACAACACTGCCCGCTACACCTCTATCAAACAGAATCCATAATGACAGTGTATCACACAGCACTGCCCGCTACACCTCTATCAAACAGAATCCACAATGACAGTGTATCACACAGCACTGCCCGCTACACCTCTATCAAACAGAATCCACAATGACAGAGTATCACACAACACTGCCTGCTACACCTCTATCAAACAGAATCCACAATGACAGTGTATCACACAGCACTGCCCGTTACACCTCTATCAAACAGAATCCACAATGACAGTGCATCACACAGCACTGCCCGTTAAACCTCTATCAAACAGAATCCACAATGACAGTGTATCACACAGCACTGCCTGTTACACCTCTATCAAACAGAATCCACAATGACAGTGTATCACACAGCACTGCCCGCTACACCTCTATCAAACAGAATCCACACTGACAGTGTATCACACAGCACTGCCCGCTACACCTCTATCAAACAGAATCCACAATGACAGTGTATCACACAGCACTGCCTGTTACACCTCTATCGAACAGAATCCACACTGACAGTGTATCACACAGCACTGCCCGCTACACCTCTATCAAACAGAATCCACACTGACAGTGTATCACACAGCACTGCCCGCTACACCTCTATCAAACAGAATCCACACTGACAGTGTATCACACAGCACTGCCTGTTACACCTCTATCAAACAGAATCCACAATGACAGTGTATCACACAGCACTGCCCGTTACACCTCTATCAAACAGAATCCACAATGACAGTGTATCACACAACACTGCCCGCTACACCTCTATCAAACAGAATCCACAATGACAGTGTATCACACAGCACTGCCCGCTACACCTCTATCGAACAGAATCCACAATGGCAGTGTATCACACAGCACTGCCCACTACACCTCTATCAAACAGAATCCACAATGACAGTGTATCACACAGCACTGCCCGCTACACCTCTATCAAACAGAATCCACAATGACAGTGTATCACACAGCACTGCCCGCTACACCTCTATCAAACAGAATCCACAATGGCAGTGTATCACACAACACTGCCCGCTACACCTCTATCAAACAGAATCCACACTGACAGTGTATCACACAGCACTGCCCGTTACTGCTCTATCAAACAGAATCCACAATGACAGTGTATCACACAGCACTGCCCGCTACACCTCTATCAAACAGAATCCACAATGACAGTGTATCACACAACACAGCCCGCTACACCTCTATCAAACAGAATCCACACTGACAGTGTATCACACAGCACTGCCCGCTACACCTCTATCAAACAGAATCCACAATGACAGTGTATCACACAGCACTGCCCGCTACACCTCTATCAAACAGAATCCACAATGACAGTGTATCACACAGCACTGCCCGTTACACCTCTATCAAACAGAATCCACAATGACAGTGTATCACACAGCACTGCCCGCTACACCTCTATCAAACAGAATCCACAATGACAGTGTATCACACAGCACTGCCCGCTACACCTCTATCAAACAGAATCCACAATGACAGTGTATCACACAGCACTGCCCGCTACACCTCTATCAAACAGAATCCACAATGACAGTGTATCACACAACACTGCCCGCTACACCTCTATCAAACAGAATCCACAATGACAGCGTATCATGCAGCACTGCCAGTTACACCTCTAACCCTTACCTGTTAATGGAGTTGCTAATGGTGCGCTTCTGAGTTTGTGCTCTCAGATTCCTAGCCTTTACCTGGAAGGAAGCATCTGAGTGAAGTCAAATCTCTCCAAATACAAACTATGTCAAATCTGTTTAGTATATATTGTACCATATGTTATTGTTGAATTCAGCACAAGAGTTTCCAAAACTGATAAATTATGACTTTAATGGTGTAATATGTTTTTGAAAGTGTCATTAATTAAATAATTTTGTGGAGACAATAGTGAGGGTATGGAATGGGTTACATAGCCGTGTTGTTACTGAATCATGGGGATCCTTTAAGATCCAAATTAACAAAGTTGTGTGATCCTCCATCTATGCTTATTTATTTTAATTTCTATTGAACTAAAATATCAGAAAAGCAAAGGAAATGAAAAGAGAAGGGCACGGATACTTTGAGTTTATTAGTTTACAGCTTCATCAATATTTAATGATTAATAAAGTGAAAGAATCAATGATATTTATTGAGCGCCTTCCCAAGATAGTATGTGCTGGTTGTGCCTGGATGAGATGCATTCTTAGCAGAGGAATATCATCTGATTAAACCCTTCTTCCAGTTCATCACTGGGAGTAGTAAACCAGGCTGCATATTTCCCTTCAATTGAAAATGTCCAAAGCAAGTCTGTTCTTTATGCACTTACTGTTGCAATTGGTTTTGATTGGATTTCCATCAGCAGTGGTATGTTTTACTTAACTGCATGAGCCGCAGATGAAAAAAAAAAGAAATCATTTGTGTGTAATGTTATATATTTCTGGTAACACGCTACATTAAGTCTCTGATTACTGTGTATGTACATGGTAGTTGCTTAATAAATACATGTGTACTTACACATAATTACAATGGTATTATGCATAGCTACAATGTACTTAATGTGTAATGTAAGTATGATATATGTAAGTACACAATTGTATCAGAAAAAGGCTAGGGTTTGGTTTAGAGTTAGGGTCGGAGGTTAGGTTTAGTTTAGGAGTTTGGGTTAGGATTAGGATTAGGGTTATATCATGCAAAACAAAATGTACACATTAAGTACATTGTAACGATGCATAATAAAATTGTAATTATGTGTAAGTAACTACTATGTGCATACACCTAATTAGAGAAATTTAATGTACCATGTTACCACGCTTGTTTTTTGATGTCTTAAGGTGCTGCTGCTGCTCTTTGTTCCGAACCCTGTTCTAAATGGCTTAATTGAACCAATTAAACCACCATCCACTCTGAAGTAGCTAATTATCTCATTTTACCTGTTAAACCTGGACTGGTATGGCCCTCAAGAACCATGATTGAACAGCCCTGATCTAAACACGGACACCTTTTAACTCATTATTAATCCTTCTGGTTTTCACTCAGGGGGGATTTAGTGAGCTCCTTATCAACACCAGTAAACATTAAAAAAACAAGAGAGGAACGAGATCTCCAAAAAAAAGGGTTCAAACATTTTAGGGCTGTGGTATTAAGATCTGCCGATGTTTGGATCAGTATGCAACCTTTTAAAAAATTAAAGACACCAGATAGGCCATGATAACTTAGTTCAGTCAGGAAACTCATGAGATATATTATTTATTTAAGCTTAGACTAGACAACACAAGTACATTATACATATTTTACACTACATTCTTTGGCCTTTGACCTTGCCTTTCAATGTACCCCTGACCATAAATTAGCTTGCAGATAAGTGGAGAAGCTGACTGTAGGGAAGCCGTGGGCAGAGGGGCAGGATAGCTGCCCTCCCAGTTAGACGAATCCAAAAAGCAGGTGGAGGCTGGGGAGGAGGTGGTGAACTCTGGTGCATAGCAGGGACGTAACGGATTGAGGCGAGATATAAATCCTTTCCTTGCCGATCATTGAACGTATTGTTTATCAACAGACAAATAAGATACTAGCTATTTGATTGACAATTTGATCTGGTATTGGAAGCACCTAAAATATACTTGGTGTTTACGTGGTTTTATCCAAGGTTAAAGTGAGTTCCCTCCAGAACCACCGCTTTGCTTTATAGAAATAATGCAAAACAAATTCTCTAGGTTTATCTTGTCTCCTGGCCTTGGACACCTGGGCTTTCCGACTTAGTGTACAATATCTATATAGTGAAACACTTAGCAAACTGATGGCAATCCCCCAGAAAGTTGCAGAGTTGACCTTTTTGGTCTTCAGCAAAGGAAAATGAATGATGACTGTGTGGCCTTGTTTTAGCAAACTTACCAGCAAAATTCACATGAGGCAATTTGTTTCTGACTCCATTAAAGTAGGTCACTAAATGCTGCCTTAATTTTTTTTGTAGCTGTGGATTTATAGTGGACATTTTTCATCTCCCTCTCTCTATTTGTCTCGAAGGCAGAGGAGCTTGGGAGATGGATTAGGGCTTAGACTGCTGGCTGCTTCTCGTATAAATATATCTAATTAATATAGTATATCTAGTGCCTTGTTGGTCCACCAGGGCCAATGAGAACTTGCAGTTAACTGTTATTGCTCTCGTCTACTAGCATACTATGAGCTGGTTCATTTGCTTATAGCTAAGCAATCTGTAGTGAGACCAAATGGCTGTCTTTCCAATTCAAAATTTTAACAGGGCTGTGGCTGGGCGGGAAAAGGCCCAGGCTCATCTGCAAAAATAATACAAATAAAAGACTGCCTGTTACTGAATGCATTACCTAGTTTGTTGAATGCTGATTTATTTGGTGGTTCGTTATGTCATTTTTTTTCCCTTAGTTTTTTTTTTTTTAAAACTACTGTACCAGCACTTGATTTTCCTGTTTGGTACATTCTTACATATACTTCAAAAGTAACCCTTTCCATTATATGATCTGGGTGCTTGTTTTTAAACAAAAATGTATTCATTTTATAACTTTGTCAACCAGGGTTGCCTGTGACAGTTTTTTAATGGATGGGGTGATCGTTTGATGTGTATTATTAGGCATGGCTGCTGGGTGGAGTCTGGTATACTGCTGGCCACTGTACAGGAACATAGCTTGATGGTAAACATAAAAATGGGTGTGACCTAAATGATGGATATGGACAACCTTGAAAAATGATTACACAACTAAAATCTAATGAGATTTGTAACTACAATGTAAAAGATTGGATAGCTGCAGCCATTAGCGCACTGTACCTGGTAAAGTTAGGAAGTAAACCTATTCTTTAACCACATAAAACCTTGACAGACAAAACATCAGTATGTCTAGAATTTTCAACACTTGCTTGCGAGACTCTGATAACTTGAAAAGACGTGCACTGTACTTCCACAACAAGATGAATTACCACCAGAAGATGAACCGAATTAAAATCCTTAGCATGTTTTCAACGAGAAGACAATTATCTATTCAAGGATGCCAAGGTATTTAGAGAGCAAGTAGTCTGATTGATGTTATCTGCCAACTAACTCCCCATCCCCAGTTGTACTGCTTTCCTAAGAAAAGGAGAACATTTCAGGGGACCATTTGAGTGTCTAGGCAATACAATCCCCACCCCTAGTGTTGCTGTTGTTGCCAGAATTTCTGCCAGTAATGTGTGTGTGTGTAAATACTATAACAACAGATACATTCATATAAAGGAAGATGTGAGAGAGAGGAGTGGATTTGAGTGCCTTGCTGTAAGGCTGAGAATGAGTACTAATGTAAATTAAAGCACATTGAAGTGAGCACAATGAATTGGAAGCTGGGTGGCAAACACAACTGATCCACTGATTAATAGCTTTGGTATAAATGTGCCTAGCTAGAGCGTAGAGCTTTTATGCTCTGTCACATATGTGGATGTATACATTCCCGGTAATTATTTTTTTACTATGCATTAAAATTATGCATGTGCTTGTATGAAACTGAATCACATGGAATGTAAATTGTCTGCACTTGCTGAACTTCACTGTGTCTGTGAGACAAATATATTCATGATTTTTGAACACACGAGAAAAAAAGGATTAATAACAATTATTAACACTAACACTCTTTTTATTGACCTTTTAAGAAGTTAGATGGATGAATGCTGCATTGAAGCACACAACATCATTATTAGAACCCTCCTCAGAATTCTCTTCTAATTGGTCCAGTGCAGTTACAGTGAAACTGCCCTCACTTCCATCAAGGCCCTGGCAATGCTGATACAGTGATTCATCACCGCAGTCATGCAGTTCAGCTGCTGCGCTGAATGTATGTAATCCCATCTAAATAGGATTAAGGGGAAAAAAAGATTTGACGATTTGTTTGCTCACAGCAGGGGAGAAATAAACAACTTTCTTATTCACTCTGCCAGCTGAATTTTATCTTATCATATTACAACTGCATTATTGCAGGCAATGTGGCTAAACTCCTGTTTTGCTCCTAGATTATCTTTATCGTTCACTTCATCATCTCAGCCTGCTAAGTGAGACAAGCACGACTGTTGCTGGCAGCTCCAGTGATAGGAGAAATGCACATGGGACCAGGGAAGCACAGGTAACATGCTTAAAAACATTTTCTTTTTAGGATGCACCTATGATTCTATAATAATAATAATAATAATAATAATAATAATAATAATAATAATAATAATGTATTAATTAATCTTATTTAGTGCCTTTAACTAGCAGGCATCTCAGAATGCTTTCCAAACAAATGAACCTTTTCAGTACCGCAAAGAAACAGCTAGTTAACCAACAGCAGCAACAACACCATTTCACATTTCTTAATCTACCCCTCCTACTATGTTCTGCATTCACCTGCCCTCAGCACCACGTTACTGGATCCTCAGCTGAGGCACTATCCTGCACTGTTGCACTACATATAAACAGTTGGAATCCTAACTTGTTGCATCTTATTTCATATTGTCCTTCAGTAGTATAATTTGCACTTACTGTAAACTGTACTGTATTTAAATATTGACCTTGCATTGTAACCCAATACTGCCCAGTAACACTTGGAAGTCACATTGGATAAAGGTGTCTGCCAAATAAACACACACACACATGCACACACAAACACACACACACACACACGCACGCACGCACGCACGCACGCACGCACGCACGCACACACGTTTGTTTATAGTGTTTATGAGGACTTTGCATTGACTCTCACTATATTTTTATTTACTATTCCTAACTGTGCCGTGGAATACAGAAGGGGAAACGTGCGCCCTGATTGGATTAAAGATCCTGAGCAGGATATAAGTATATAATAAATAAGTTCTGATCAGCTTAAAGCCTGGACTGTACTTTGCAACCACAATGAACTGCTGCTGTTCACCTGGAGCCCTCTTGTAAATAAGATGTGTATCTGAATGGGTTCTTAATTCTCCTGGTAAAACAAGTACATTGAATACCATTATTTACAGCTCCCTTAATTAATTTGACTTTAGTACCGATTCTATCTGGTTTAATGAGAATTTTGTTCAGCAACCTGGAATGCTCAGTATAATTGCTAAAACAGGAGACATCGAACACAAAAGGATTAAAAATGCAATTATATCTCAATTAACTAATGACACAACTTGTATTGAACCAAATAACACAGCCTTAAAACAGTGATGCTGTAAGCATCAAAAGCCTTTACACAGAAAGCTTTGAATTACTTTTCTTTGTTTGCTAGATTGGCAAAGCTTCTTTGAAAACCAGGAGCCTTGACACATCGTAGATGCTCGCTAGGTGGCTCTCACAAGAAAACAGGTGCTTTGCTGATCTAGCCTGTGTTGTTACGTGTGTCGATGGTGAAGGATCTGGTAACTAGAGCTGAAGAGCTTCTCTTGAATTCAGGTTAAAGTACATAAACACAAACACACGACACGAGTAAATACACATGGTGGGGTCTATTATATTGAACTAAACAGGAGGCAGATCTAAATATAGCCATTAATTAAACGATTAAAGCAAACACATCTATAGATCTTCCTGTAATCTTGCAGACTGAAATAATGTGCATAGACGTCCTGTACATGCCTGTTGGATATCTGATTTTCAGAAATGTGAAATTAATTTATTAATTATTTAAATAGTGCCATTGTTTAGATCAGCAGCTGTTTCTGTCAATTGAATACCCCAGAGTACTAATTTATAACATTAAAAAAATCTAGCTTTTGTTTTATGTTTGTAATGCTCTTCCAACTTATATTTAATAAACCAGTGCATGCACTATATCCATGTTCACCATGAAGACGGACAAACATTTGAACGGTCACCCTAAAAATCTCTTAGCCAAGTGCAAGATGTATATAGATGTATATATATATATATATATATATATATATATATATATATATATATAGTGCAAAGATCTACACATTAAATACATTGTAACTATGCACAGTAACATTGTAATTATGTGTAAGTACACAGTAATTAGAGACATGTCATGTAAAGTGTTACAGGTGTTTGTCGTCATTTTTTAATTTGCCATCACGGGAATTGTGTGTGTAGCTGCTTTCAACATGCATATCATTACAGTATGATAGTGTGCTTTAAGTTATATGCTCAATTCAGACTACCAGGGATCAGGATCCTGCCTGGGACACTGTTATTATTATTATTATTATTATTATTATTATTATTATTATTATTATTATTATTATTTATAAATATTAATTAACAGATACCTACATCTATGAGAAACACTTTAATCACCCCTATCCTTAAAACAGAACAATCTGGCATGGATATATCTGAATAAATTGTGATGCAGGAGTTATAAAACATACATTAATTAACTGCAAGGAACTGCCTTTAAAAAAATTTAGCTATTTCATTTTTTTCTAATGTAAAAAAACCCCAAAAAACAGAAACTGTTGCAATTTCATTTGAAACCCAAGCTATTTCTCAGCTTACAGTGTGAGATACCAGGGCACTACGATTAGTAGCCTTGGCTAATGCTGATTGTAACATCTTTTGAAACAGATAGATGTGTTTTTGTATGTTTCAACTGATTTCGATTATGCCTCATCAACAATCAGATTAGGAGGGAGTGCCATTTGAACAGAGAACCTTGATTTAACCCAGCACTGGGCCTCCCAAATCTAAGACAGAAAAGCCATGACAGATGTTCAAACACCGTCGCCTTGGCAACAGGAGGAGCAAGCATGCCAGCAAGGGTTATGGGTCATGGGTCAAAAGAGCGGAATCTCAAGAAACAAGGCCCTCCAGCAGGCAAGCTCAGCTTTGAGGGTGTCAGGAATGAACTAAATGAAAAGGAATATGATGTAAAGAACAACAATATTTATTACATCACAAACAACTCAATATGATCGATGTTTTCTTAAATATCAAACATATGTGCCATTACATTTTCTTTACAGCACAATGGATGTAAAAGTCACTTTGCAACAAAATGTATGTGATAATAAAGGAAACATTTTTCTTTGTGTCTGCCATTCTCTGAACTTTTCAACTTGGCACATGGAAATGCAAATGTAACTTTTTATCGCTGTGGGATATCTATTATATCTGAAAGTGAAACAAGTATATATCTTGGAGCTGCTCTTGGTTGAGTAAGAACCTGGTTTATTGCACACACCTTTGCTAGTGCTAGTGTACACACACAGGTCCATGACAGTGTCAAAAACCAAATCAAATCCCATTCAGTAACACGCACTAAAGCATTAAGGTACAAGAGGGCGTGGGTTACCGTGGATATTGTCACTGCTTGGTGCGTTGTTAGGTATGAGGCGTAGCCGAGTACCTGCAACCAACCAAGCAGTGACAATATACACGGTAACCCACGCCCTCAAATACCTTAATGCTTTTATAAAACGGATTTACTAATGTAAATATAAATAAATACAAGAGAAATAGATATGTTTCTAAAGATTGGGGTCATTTAAATGTCTGCTCAATCCAGCACGGAGCCCAACATAGCTGCTGATTCCGTATTGCTCGTCGTTACAGTTTCGGACGGTGCCATAAAAATCTCTAAGGATATTATTTAGCTCTTCTTTTGTTAGTTGTGTGAATTCAATATGTCATTTTTTTTCAGACAGCCAGTCATTAAAGCATTTAACAGCCCAACTGGTTTGTTTGGTGGTATTCATTTCAGTTCTAGTTTTTTTTCTAGCACATCAATGTTAGAGTTCTATATCTCAGCGTGACGGTCTAACTTTTTATTTTCTTCACTTTCGGGAGACTTGCACATATGAGCCGATGCAGCTTCTATTTCTACCCATTTATTGATTGTCATTGGTGCAAACAGATCAAAAGTGATGCCTTCAGTGGTATATTCCATGACTGCCATGTATCTTCACAGGTTTTTTTTTTTTTTTTTTAGTACCGTTATTTCAATAGGTGCAGCGATACAATAGTGCCACGGGTCTAGTGATTTGCCAGATACCTGGGATTATATCAATGCTTAGAACCACTGATTGGCCAGCATTCTAACAATCCGTTTTATAAAAGAGAACATACAATAGCAACGGTAAGTAAGGGGTTTGTTTTAAACACTACACAGTGCTTGGTAGCCCATTAAACAAATATATACCAGTAACAAACAAACAAAAAAGAATTTAACAATACAAAAACTAAGTGTAAAGAGGTAGCACTAGTAATACCTATGGACATATGGTACATTGTACTTAATGTGTAATCTCTACGAATTTCTCTCTGACCACAAAACAATATTTCTTCTTCAGAAGTTGATGTAATTGTAACTATTGATGAGATAGCAGTTTAAATCTTGGATGCTGACATTTTCATTTCCCTTTTCTGTTGATCCAGACAGAGACTTATGTAAGCGTGGATTTCTGTGACAAAAAAAAAAAAAGCGTATTGGAATAAGATTGTCTATAATCTGGGTAAACCCACCCATTACAACCCATTGTAAAATCTCTTTGCTATGCTAAGGAGCTATGCTTTAAAGCAGGGAAATTCTCATGCCAGCGAGAGTGACAAAGTCGTATCTCACCAGCATCAATGGAGATCATTTTTTTACACAGCCTGCAACAGTCTGCTGAATGCCAACCTACTGAACAGATCAGAAATCAGAATGTGGCACGATAAGCATTACAATAAGGAGCTTCTCTTGTGAATCTAAGCTCAGCATCACGTATACTTATTTGCAAGTCACTGGGCTATCTCAGATTGTGCTGCCAGTTGCCAGTTGTTTGACAAACTGTTCATAAATTTGAATGACACACACAGCTTTTCCTCCTCTGGATGTTTGTACTGCAAATATCATCGGCAGAGCGTTTCCATGAAAACAAGCAGACTTCGCAATGCACTGTGTATCTACTTATAGGAGTAGAAATTCAAAACAGTGGCTGCACATTTCAAATACATTTTATAAGAGGGACATTTGAATACCTGTGCTCAGTAACCTGTTCCATTAGGTGTCTCTAAATACTGTGTATTTACATAGTAGTTACATATTTAATACATGTGTACTTACATATAATTACAATGTTATTATGCACAGCTACAATGTACTTAATGTGTATTTTTTTGCATGCTATAACCCTAATCATAACCCTAAACCTAACTCTAAAGCTAATTCTGAACCTTATTCTAAACCTAACCCTGCTACCCTAATTCTAAAACTAACCCTAACCCTTTTCTGATACAATTGTGTACTTACATATATCATGCAAAAAGATTTATATGTTAAGTGCATTGCAACTATCCATAATAACATTGTAATTATGGGTAAGCACACATGTATTTACTAAGTAACTGCTATGTAAATACACATTAATTAGGGACACTTAATGTAAAGTGTTACCGACATTTCTTTCAACAGGAGTTGAAGTAGGTGTGCAGAGATGTTTCGGGTTTTAAATAACATAATAAAGATTTAAATAACATCATGAGACCATTCCTTTCTTCCTTGTGCCCAATTTAAAAATACAATTGTTACTCTCTGACGCTTGTGAAAAACAGGAAGGGAAAGAGGCTTGATGCATGTGGGAGAGAGCTTACACCTCCCCTTTGACATCAAGCACCTAACCAGCAACCACACTGCTGTAAACCTGCTTCAGTATAGCAACCCTAGCAACTGCAGCCATGCAATCACCTCAAGTATCATAGGAGCTTGTGATAGCCTGGGAGTATCAGTAAGCTGTTCATTCAGCAAGGCTCCAGGAAAACATGTATTTGATGGAACTGAAACAGCTAATTTACCAGCAGGCTGTGCTTTAGCTCTAGCCTTGCATTCTGAGACTCAATTCTGGATTTTAACATGCCAACATCCGCATTCTCCATATGCACAATTTTTAAGATCCCTTTTGATATTTAAGGAAAGCTGTGAATTGCATTTTTCCTAGGCCTCCAAAGATAAGCTCTGTTCTTCCACATGTCGAGTGCCATTTCTTGTTGTTGTTTATCGGCATGTCAGTTTTGTTGTTCTTTACCGGCATGTCAGGTATACTATTCAGTAATTCAGGCACACCACAGCCTGGATGAAGTCAATGACCACTACAGCTGCCATCTTGCTTTAGAAACACAAGGACAGATTTTTTTTTTTAAACTGCAAGTTGTGTGGAACTGTGCACTACTTTATAATTTTAAAATAACAATGATTTTGACAGTAGATGGTATACCTGAAAAGCTGTTAAAGAAGACATTGGTAAACTGGCCACACTGAATTCGTGTGAGATAGGCTAAAGGACTTTTCACCGATTGGCTGAAAGTTAACTTGTGGGACAAGTTCAGCTTCAGGAGACATCAAGGTTGAGTCATTTGCTAGCAGAGTTCACCATAATAAAAGCACAGCAAAGTGCAGCAAAGCACAGTCAAAACCTGAGCATGTGTTTTCAGCACCAATGATCTATACATCCATTTGAACTAACACAAGAGGGCAAACCAATACATGTTTATTAAAACAGCAGTACACCTCAACCTGAGGCCCTAGAAGCTTCTCTGTCCATTAACTGCACTTCCCATAATATCCATCAGCCTCAGCCACTGCAAGCAAGCAAGATTATTCCTGCTGCAGTCATTCTGAATAGTCCTGGGTTAGGAATTATTATCATTATTCTTTAAATCTGCCTTTACTTGGCTTCAAACTTGGTTTGAGCTTCAGCTAGAAATTCCTCATTCCATTAAAATCATGTGACCTCACAACTGTGCCAGCACCTCCTACTCTCTGTCTACATAAACTTAAAGCAGGTGGGGCTGGCAGAGTTGAATTTTACAATTAAAACACATTGTAACACTTTTTTTTACATTTCTGTTGTATCAAATTCTGTGTTAGACTGTTTTTAAGTTAATAATTTAATTATTCTTTGTGTGTGTGTGTGTGTGTGTGTGTGTGTGTGTGTGTGTTGGTATTACTATCAATGTGTGGACAAAATTTGAGAAAATGTCCCCACAAAGATAGTAACTCCTGAAAAAACGACGATGTGGGGACGTCCCCACTTTGTAAAACACCTTTTTAAGAACTAAATATGCCTTCAAAAAAGAAAAAAAGTGCCAAAATATTTAGTTTGTTGTCGACTTTTTGTGAGTTTTGTCTGACTGGAGTTAGAAATAGTAAATAAAAACATAGTGAGAGTCAGTGAGACGTCCCCACAAATATAGGAATGCAAATGTGTGTGTGTGAAGGTGTGTGTGTGTGTGTGTATGCAGGAAGGAAGAGAGAAAGAGACAGAGAGATAATGTGGAAAAAAAAACTGAAATGCTGTTTAGGAATAACCTTAAAATGATCTACCAGCAGCGGAGCATGGGGTTTGTAGAGGAGACTGGGTTAAGATGTGCAGATGCCTAAGGCCTAACCAGGGGAACCAGTTATTGCAAGCAGAGCTATTTACTTCTCCGTTCAGCCCCCCCAGACTCCCAGCCTATCAACCTCTGACAATGTGTTCTCTCTGGCTATCAGTATGCCTGCTCACAGAGTGATCCTTTACAAACATATAGAAGTCATGAGACTTGTCACATCTGCCAGCGTAGAGAAGAGAAAACGGTACATCTATAGAAACAGCTTGTTTGAACTAGAACACCCCACCCACCCCCCACCCCCCCCAACACACACCCCCACCCCCCCCAACACACACCCCCACCCCCACACACCCCCATCCCCACACACCCCCACCCCCACACTCCCTGCTTCTGGGCCAGGCAATGCTATGATTTATTTTCTCCTCCCTATACAGGGGGCACAAGGATGTACTCAAAGAAATGAAAGTTATTTACAAACCGCTAACCAAGAACATGCAACAGTCTCTTGACACAGGGGCTGTACCGACAGACTGGAGAATTGCAAACATAATAACGATCCACAAAAAGGGAGTGTGACGGATGTGAGTGGTGTGTGAATAAATAGAAAAACGTCTGTGTTTATTAAAATAAACCTCCCCTTTACCAGCGAGGGTATTGGGGGGAACACAGCTGGCTGACAAACAAAAATACAAAAACAAACAGAAAGTGTCCACAATGAAATCCCGAGTGTCCTGTGCATGAAAGTGCTCTGTAATCCACATGGGGTGTGCTGATGTTGGTGAAGGGAAGGTAGTGCTCTGTGATCTGGAACTGGCTCCGTGGCTGCAGTCCCGCGCTCCTACTCCACCTCTGAAAACACACAACAAACAACACGTAATCCAAAAAACACAACGCTCTGGCTGGTGGCTCAAGAGCGCAAGAGGAGGAATTGACGTAGCTGCTTCCCCTTTGTACCCAGCAAACTCCTCCCTGCAGTCAACGCGTCGCCATAGTTTCTGCAATAGAGGGCTGCCCCGCAGCTGACTGCAATGGAATCGTCCTGAGTACTTGTAGCTATGCGCCCCTCCTAATATGGTCACCGAACCAGGTATCTACAGACCAATAAGCCTGACTTCTGTTATATGTAAACTTATGGAAAGTATAATAAGATCCAAAATGGAAAATTACCAATATGGTAATAGTATCCTGGGAGACAGTCAGCATGGTTTTAGGAAAGGGAGATCATGTCTAACTAACCTGCTTGATTTTTTTGAGGATGCAACATTGAAAATGGATAACTGCAAAGCATATGACATGGTTTATTTAGATTTCCAGAAAGCTTTTGACAAAGTCCCGCATAAAAGCTTAATTCTCAAACTGAACGCAGTAGGGATTCAAGGAAATTTATGCACATGGATTAGGGAGTGGTTAACATGTAGAAAACAGAAAGTACCGATTAGAGGAGAAACCTCAAAATGGAGCGAGGTAACCGGTGGTGTACCACAGGGATCAGTATTAGGTCCTCTGCTATTCCTAATCTACATTAATGATTTAGATTCTGGTATAGTAAGCAAACTTGTTAAATTTGCAGACGACACAAAAATAGAAGGAGTGGCAAACACGGTTGCAGCAGCAAAGGTCATTCAAAATTACATTTAATAGAGAAAAGTGTAAGGTACTGCACGCAGGCAATAAAAATGTGCATTATAAATATCATATGGGAGATACTGGAATTGAATAAGGGGACTATGAAAAAGACCTAGGAGTTTATGTTGACTCAGAAATGTCTTCATCTAGACAATGTGGGGAAGCTATAAAAAAGGCCAACAAGATGCTCTGATATATTGTGAAAAGTGTTGAATTTAAATCAAAGGAGTAATGTTAAAACTTTACAATACATTAGTAAGATCTCACCTAGAATATTGTGTTCAGTTCTGGTCACAAAAAAGATATTGCTGCTCTAGAAAGAGTGCAAAGAAGAGCGACCAGAATTATCCCGGGTTTAAAAGGCATGTTGTATGCAGACAGGCTCAAAGAATTGAATCTGTTCAGTCTTGAACAAAGAAGACTATGCGGTGCCTGGTCTGATGAATCCCGGTTCCTGCTGTTTCACACTGATGGGAGGACTAAGGTATGGATAAAACCACATGAGTACACGCATCCATCATGCTGCGTGTCAACATTGCAGGCTGGTGGTGGTGGTGTGATGGTATGGGGTGTGTTTTCATGGCACACATTGGGCCCCTTGATAAAAGTGGAGCAACATTTGAATGCCACAGGATATCTGAACATCATTGACAATCAGGTGCATCCCTTCGTGGCAGCAGTGTATCCATCTGCTAATGGATTTTTTCAGCAGGATAATGCCACATGCCACAAGACTAGGATTGTCCAGGAATGGTTCCACGAACATGACAGTGAATTCAGCTTACTGCAGTTGCCTGCCCAGTCACGAGATCTCAATCCAATTGAGCATCTGTGGGATGAGATGGAATGAGCTATTCGGAGTAGAGATCCACTACCAGCCAACTTGACACAACTGTGGGAAGCAATGGAGTCAACATGGGCCAGCATCCCTGTGGAACGCTTTTGACACCTTGTGAGTCCATGCCCCGACGAATTGAGGCTGTTCTGAGGGCAAAGGGTGGTGCAACTCAATATTAGATAGGTGTTCCTAATGTTTTGTACACTTA
The DNA here is from genome assembly GCF_902713425.1 of Acipenser ruthenus. Lineage (NCBI taxonomy): Eukaryota > Metazoa > Chordata > Actinopteri > Acipenseriformes > Acipenseridae > Acipenser > Acipenser ruthenus. Next base: position 93,475,436 of record NC_081191.1, on the reverse strand, counting down.
GTATATATATATATATATATATATATATATATATATATATATATATATATATATATATATATATATATATATATTCACATGTTACATTCACGTTACAAGATATTGCAATCTTAAATCACAACCCACTTGCAACTTTATTCCTGTGAGGGATCAGGCTTCACTCACTAGTGGAATATTTTTTGCTTAATCCACTTTAAAACATCACATATACTAAATCTGCTTACTTCAGACTGACATCTCTGATGCTTCCAACACAACTGGAGCTCAACCTCCTGACCCGCAATACAAAGACTAGAACCAGCTCGCTGTTTGTTTTGTCACAGTCTGGACATAAAGCCAGTTCTGTTTGGAGGAACGCAATAAAGAAAAGTCAAGGCTTCTTACCACTGAACCATAGCTGGAAGAGATCAAACAAAACCCCATATTTTCATTCTGTATTATTTCAATCGTGTTATTATTCCCTTGCATTTTGACGTTGGGAGTTTCTTTATTTGTAGCATGTAAAGCACAAATGTCTAGCTGCTATCGACCATGCTGCTCAGATTAAATTGCTCCCCGAGTGATAAGGAACAATCCTATACGGTAGGAGGAACTTTAATTACCTTATCAATGCAGGAAGCATGCAGCATAACATTACCTTCTCCCCCAGCCTCTTTCCTGAGCAGTAGGTTGCTGCCTGTGACATTGTGTTGTGTGATTGGGTTGCTGCAAGAAAGAAAAAGGAGCTTTTCTTCTGGAGTTCTTCCCCATGTTCTATTGTCTTCATTCTTCACTGACCAGATGTTTCCATCTCCAGAAAAAACATACAGCTAACGTAGTTTGGATGGATTATCCTGCCACTGACCCTGAATGAAATGAATGTCATGCTTTGGAAAGACTTTCCCATCTGACTGTAGATTAGATCAATCCTTCTTTGGAGAAACATCAATGTTTGGGGGGGATCTTGAAGTTACGGTAAACGGCAGCCTATTCAGTGTGGTCATTATTGCGATGAATTTGGGTCTCCACAGATCACCAGAACCACTGGGATTGAGGAGGGTGCAAATAAAACGAGATCTGAAATCTGGTTTAACTCTGGTTTATTGCACAAGGATACGCATTCTGTAAGATTATTCATACAGGCCTATAGGATTCCTGATGACACTTAAAACAGGTGCTTAGATCCTCATGCAATCTGTGCAAAGAAGGAGAGAGCAACTCCAACCAAACACACTTGATTTCCAGCGGTTGAACCTTGCATCTCTTGCAGAAAAGGGCCAGTGCTGACTGCTTACAATATTACACTGTATAACCACATACACTTACATATACTTACTTACATACAGGGTCACCAAAAATGCATTCAGACTGTTATCTTACAATATATTCTATTTAGGTTTAACCTGTGTAAAGTGTGTAGATGTTTTGTCTTGGTCATTACTAATATGCCCCTGATAACTATGAATGGCAGATTATTCAAGTCACTCTGTGGATATATACACTTGATGCTAGGTAAGGAGACCTCTACCATCTCGTCCACCTAACATGTCTCTAATCAATCCTCTACCATCTCGCTCACCTGACATGTCTCCAATCAATCCTCTACCATCTCGACCACCTGACATGTCTCCAATCAGCTCTACCATCTCACTCACCTGACACGAGTTCGGGGGTTAGGGTTAGGTTTACGGTCATATCGTGCAAAAAGATTTACACATTAAGTACATTGTAACTATGCATAATAACATTGTAATTATGTGTAAGTACAGATGTATTAACTAAGTAACTACTTTGTGAATACACAGTAAATAGAGACACTTAATGTAAAGTGTTACCCAGAAAAGAACTTGTAGACAAACATCAAAAAGCTTATTGTCAGCTGTTAATGAATAAGTAACAGTATTTCTTTTAAAATGAGCCTCTGGTTTACAAATACAACCTTGGACCAAGCAGCTTAACAGTCTTGCCAAACCTTCATTTGGAATGGTACTGTTAATTTGCTGGCCTAGGTGTTTTAAGATTCTTGGAAGCCTGTGTACCCCCATGTAATCGAATCAATGCCTTCTCTTGGCCATGTTTGCTGTGCCCCCTTTGAAGAATTCCATCAGGATGATGTAATCCCAGCTTAGTCCATGGCACGACCTCAGTCCCGCTCTGGATTCTGTATTCTTTCTGCTGACCCATTAGTTGCTCAAAAAAGGGGAAAGATTAAATGTAATGTCTTCACAATTACATTATTGGAACAGCAGATGGCTTTTATTTGAAATTGGGTATGGCAGTGTGCAGCCGCGTTTCCGTACGGCATACAAAATATATACATCGCAGGGGGAATGTCAGAACAATGACCTTCTGCTGAATGGAAACTTAAGCCAGGAAAGAGTTCTGAAGAAGTGAGAAGTATGTTTTTTTTGTTGCAGTATGTAGAATTACACATCTCTCCTTCAATATAGGACTTATTCTCACAGAGCGCATGTTTTTTTTGTGTTACATCAAGTTTAAGTATGTTTTTGATAGGAAAGAAGTTGTTGAAGAGTCTGTTAGTTTGGTAAGCATCATTTTTGCATTTGTATCTCACCTATATTGGAGTGAGCTATAAGGGGGGGTTATTATATTTAGCTTTAGAGAGGTTGTTATATTGTTTGCTTTAGGCTAGCTTTGGGTTTTCTTGGCTAGTACATAGTGTAACCATATAGCTTTATAGTATTGATGCTGTTATTTTGCACAGACACCGGATTGCTCGGATTGTCTATGAGCTAGGATTCGACATCGATCTGCGATCACTCGATCCATTTTACGCATTAATAAACTGAAGGAGTAAATATATATATATATATATACTCTGATTTGTTAAACTTTGAATAAACTGAGTCTGTGTGATTATTCTTGATTGATTGTTGTCTGGGTATGTTAAAATCTGTAAGCCAGTACACAAACTATCCACTTATAGGAGTGTTACTTTCTCAAAACGGTCCGTATTTTAATAAACACAAATAATAAGACCACCCATCTACCAACAATAGTATCGGGGGAATACAGCAGGTTTTCAGTCCCGAAATAATAATCACAATAACAACAATCTGCTTCACAGTACTCCTGTGCACGGCAATGTGCTTTCCAATCCCACTGCGGTGAGGTACAGGACTTGTGCTGTGAAGTGCTTTGTCCAGTGCCGTGAGGTTGGTGCTCGGGAGTATCTTGCTGGTGGTGCTCTGTTGTGCTCTCTTGAGAAGAGGTCAGCCTAACAACACACAGCCCAGTAAGCTTTATTATTTATTATTATTATTATTATTGTTTATTTCTTAGCAGATGCCCTTATCCAGGGCGACTTACAATTGTTACAAGATATCACATTATACATTTTTTCACGTTATACAGATATCACATTATTTTTTACATACAATTACCCATTTATACAGTTGGGTTTTTACTGGAGCAATCTAGGTAAAGTACCTTGCTCAAGGGTAAAGCAGCAGTGTCCCCAACCGGGGATTGAGTCCAGAGCCCTAACCACTACTCCACACTGCTGCCCTATTTCTTAATTATTTATTTCTTACAATCTTAATCAAACATACAGATGGGCTCCAAATAGCACAGAAGAATTTAACAAAGCAATCAGTTCTATGGAAATGACTAACCTCATGAACACTTTCTTCAACACACAGTACCAACCAAATGTAACAGAGCTAAATCTGGCAGTTAAACACATCAATAACATATTTGAAAATGCAGCCATAATGGCAAATCTAAAAAAAAAAAGAAAAGAAACCTGAAACAAAAACTCACACAAAAATGGTTTGATGATGAATGTAAATCCATACAAACAAATCTAAGACATTTATCTAATAAAAAACACCATGAACCACAAAACCCAGATTTATGCCTGAGGTACTGTGAGACCCTAAAACACTACAAACACAAACTCAAACAGAAAAAACAAAAACACAAACAAAACCCTCACAGACATAGAAAAATCTATCGACCAAAACCAGTTCTGGGAAATGTGGAATAATTTAAACACAACAAAACAACAAGAATTAACAATACAAAATGGAACAATTTGGAAACATTATTTTGAAACCTTTTATAAAGATATACAACAAAAAGATCCAAACAAATAAACAAAATGTAACTAGAGAAAAACTGAAATTACTAGAACAATTAATTAAAGATAACCAAAATACAACTGATGCTCCAATCACCCTACAAGAGTTAACTGAGAAGCTCCAGGCACTTAAACCCAGAAAAGCCTGTGGCCCTGACAGCATCAGTACTGAGATGCTCAAACACAGCAGCCCGAAGTTACAAGAGGTAATGCTTAAATTATTCAACATGGTCCTAAGTACTGGTTACTTCCCTGACATCTGGAACCAAGGGCTTATATCCCAAATTCACAAGATTGGAGGCAAATTCGACCCCAATAACTATCTGGAGAAGGTATTCTGTAGTATAATCAATGCCCACATATAGCCTTCCTTACCAAACACAGTGTCTTGAGTAAGAGTCAAATTGACTTCCTACCAAATCACTGCGCCTCTAACCATATTTACACCCTACACACCCTAATTGACAAACATGTACACCAAAAAAATAAAGTCAAAATCTTTGCCTGTTTCAATGACTTCAAAAGCATTTGATTCCATTTGGCATGAGGGTTTATATTATAGAATTCTTCAAAGTGGTGTAGGGGGTAAAATCTATGATATAATAAAATCAATGTACACAGAAAACAAGTGCACCGTAATAATTGGCAACAAAAGAACAGAATTCTTCACTCAGGGGTGTGGGGTGAGACAGGGCTGCAGTCTGAGTCCAACACTGTTCAATATTTCCATCAATGAGTTAGTGATGATGCTGGAACAGTCTGCAGCCCCTGACTTCACTCTACATGACACAGAAGTCAAGTTTCTGCTCTATGCAGATGACCTGGTCCTGCTGTCGCCCACAGAGCAGGGGCTGCAGCAGAACCTGGCTCTGCTAGACCAGTACTGTCAGTCCTGGGCCTTGGCAGTAAACCTGAAAAAGACCAATATAATGATTTTTCAAAAAAAGGCCAGATCTCAGGGAAACAGATACCACTTCACTCTAGGCAACACCACCCTAGAACACACCACAAACTACACTTACCTGGGCCTGACTATCAGTGCGTCAGGGAGCTTTAACCTGGCAGGAAATGCACTAAAGGAAAAAGCCAGAAGAGCTTTTTATGCCATCAAAAGAATTCTATAAAATTAATATACCTGTCAAAATATGGCTGAAATTAATTGACAGCGTCACCCAGCCCATTGCGCTGTATGGTAGTGAGGTATGGGGTCCACTCAGTCAGCAGGATTACACTAAATGGGACAAACACCCAATCGAAACCGTGCATGCTGAACTCTACAAAAACATACTACAGGTGCAAAGAAAAACACAAAATAACGCATGCAGGGCAGAATTAGGCCGCTACCCAACACTTATAAATATTAAGAAAAGAGCACTCAAATTTTGAATACACCTAAAGAACAGTGAGTCAGATTCACTCCAATATAAGGCCCTCCAAACCCAAGAGCTCAGCCCTGAAAAGAGTCCCCTAAGTCTGCTGGCCCTGAAGCTCACTGCACTGAACTCCACTAATACTAACACAAACCAGCTTCAGGTCAACACTGCTTACCAGCCCCCAATCAGAGTAAATCAAATTATAAAACAAACCAAAAACTCCTATCTGAAACCTAGAAAAACTGGCTCTACTCCTAGGGGAGGGACATACAGCCCCACTGGCTGCCCAATACGTAGCCGCCTGCCACAACCAAACGGGCACGCAGCTGGGCACAACTTGGGAGGAGAGGAAAGGTATTACCACTGTATTATTTATTTTGTATTTATATTTTTATATATATATGTCATTTTTTTAAATCATTTTCTTTTATTATTATTTTTTTATCATTAACAGTACTATTTTCCATTCAATTTTATCACTTTTTTCTTTTGTTCTTTGTTTCCAACCTCCCCTTAATCCTCTAATTTATTTGTTTTATTGTATTTTATAAATCAGTTATATATATATATATATATATATATATATATATATATATATATATATTGTAAACGAGCGGCCCTCACTCGGGTTCGTGCCCCTTTAAAAATACGACCCAGAAACACAGAAATTGAGTTTTTCAGTGCTGTCGCGCTATTATTTTAATTATTATTTTAACACAAAAATAGAACAAATACACAAAACAAAACCTAACTCCGTTTGGAGCGCTTACTGAACAGGTATTTCCCTGACTAACTTGCAGGACGGCTAAGCCGTTTACCTGACACACAAAACCAACACTAACACTCTTAACAAAGCACTTACTCTTAGGACTGCTCGGAAGCAGAGCACCTTCCTTCTGCCTCCTTCTACTCAGCAGCCTCGAGCAGATTGACTGCTCTCCTTTTAAACCCCGCACCTGGATCTAATTTTCCAATAACGCCCAGGTGCGGATGATAATTAATAATAAAACAATTAAACAATTAAACTAAACAATAAAACAATTAACAAAACTGTTTAACTGAAAAAGCAAAACAATACAAAAAGGTGCATTTCTCTCTTCAGGGAGGCTTCAACCCCCTCCCTGCTGTCTCTCACAACCCGCTATCTCACAATATATATATATATATATATATATATATATATATATATATATATATATATATATATATATATATATATATTAACAAACTGATTTATAAAATACAATAAAACAAATAAATTAGAGGATTAAGGGGAGGTTGGAAACAAAGAACAAAAGAAAAATGTATTTATGATGCAATGTATGTACATGTATGTATTGTATAATTGCTTTGGCAACACCTGCGATTGTAAGTCATGCCAATAAAGCACCATTGAATTGAACTGAATTGAAGTGCTGTGTCCAGTGCCGTGAGGTTGGTGCATGGGTGTATCTTGCTGGTGGTGCTCTGTCGTGCTGTGAAGTGCTGTGTCCAGTGCCGTGAGGTTGGTGCACGGGTGTATCTTGCTGGTGATACACTGGAGAAGCATAGCACTAACCTTACACAGCACCCTTTCTGGTCGGGAGGGAGATTTACAGCTCAAATTCCTTCTCTATCTGTCAGAAGGAGTTTAACCCATCTCCTTGTCCTCCTGATTGCCTCCTCCCCTGATTCTATTAGAGAAGTGCATGAACGTGACAGTATTGATTATGGAGAGGACAGATTTGTATAGCAATGTACGAGACAATGAGGATTTGTATAGATTTTTACTACTGTTTAATGGGGGTGGTAAGAAAATATGTGCAATGCTGGCATTCTCCATCCCACAGGGGAATCCAGGACTATTTACAATGTGTATAAAGTTGGTGTGCAGCAAGGTACATGAAAGCCTCAATACAAACCGCTTACAGAGCCTGTTTTACAAACTGCATTTCATGTGTAACTACGGTCACTGGATGCTGTTTTGAGGCTTTTGTTCTGTTCAGCAATGCCTATGCAGACAGTATCCCCAAAGATTTACACTGTAACGATGCATAATAGCATTGTAATTATATGTAATTATATGCCTGTAGAACTCTTCTGTTTTTCCCCTGGGACACTTATCACCCTTCTTTAAATGCGCTTTACTAGCTCTTATCTGCCCCCTATTTTACTGCATTTAATCCTGTACTTCAGAGTACCGTAATCTGCCAAGTGTTTAATCTGTAGTATTTTGTATTTAATCATATCCTGATGTAACTATCACTGACACTGTTATCTTCTGCATTATTGAATTGTATTTTGTCACACTTGTACTTGCTTGAACCAAAGTCATTGTATTTATCTTGCTCTTAATTGTATTATTACTTGTACTGTGGTACTTGAAATGCATTTGCTTACGATTGTAAGTCGCCCTGGATAAGGACGTCTGCTAAGAAATAAATAATAATAATAATAATGTCAGTACACATGTATTTACTATGTAACTACTATGTAAATACACAGCAATTAGAGACACTTCATGGAAAATGTTACCTGAAATAATGACTGATGTACTGTATGGCAGCTTGGGAGATGAGGTGTGTTTTCCCTTTCTGAAAACATTTGCTGATCAATATTTGGAGGAAAACTATACAGTGAACTTAATATCGGCGCCCTCAAATTACTCTGAGCCAGCAATAACATTACTAAATTCAATTAAAAAAAAAACAGATTCCGATTCAGCAGGTCAGCTAAAAGCAGATTTAGACATTCCAGGGTGGCTGTATATACCCCCTCTGTGTTTATTATATGGGCAATGAAGCGTCCTGCTAAGCCATGTGCACAACAACAGAAAAAGGTGCATCACCATTTAAAACATGTACGAGATAATGAGGTGTCAGAATGGTCTTACAATTCTGCATTATTTCTCGAGCATATAGAAGAGCTGCCTAAAATGAATATCAATTTTACATGAGTGAGGATTGCAGCACATAATAATATTCAGTGGGATAGGAAAGACATATAACAAGATATGTGAACGGGGTCTCAAAGATAGCACCACTGTCAAGAATTATTAACACAAAAGCAATTCTTTCTGTTTTTACAGCTTCTTGTAAGTTAATGATCTCTTCATTATTGTAGCCATGTACTGTAGGTATTGCTAGATATTATTTGCTAATACAGTAAATGAATAATGCCAACCTTACAAAATGACTACTCTAGACTCTACACACTGTGATGTTGATTAACAGGCTGTAAAGAGGTGTGCAATATTTCTTTAGTGGAAGTTATAGTTAAAGTTTGAATACCATCTTCAGATACAAAGTCCAGATTTTCTGTGAACATTCCCCATAGATTAGTAAGAGTCACTGGAAGCTGAGGGGTATAAGAAGGAGTTTAGTAAAGGAACACAAGCATACATCAAATGTGAAACATGCAGAAATAGTTTGTGACAAAATAATTATTGGTGCAATTGTGTTACTTCTTGTAATGTAAAAGAGTTAGTGGATCACTTGGGTTTAATTAGAAATGTCGTTTTAAAGAGTGAAATACAATGCTAATTAAAATAATGATGTTTTAGTCACGCACAGTAGTCTAATCTCATTGCTTATTAGGATTTGCATTAGGGGGTAATCATGTTTTTAGTATTTTGGGTAAATCACATGCAGTTATTTTTAGCTAATTTAGATGTTTGGGTCTGAATTTATTTTCAAATTAAACTCAGTGGTTCTATCTTAGTATATTGTTCCTTTATAAAATCAGTTTGGTGTATCATGTGGCAATGTGACAGTTATTGAGTCTGTCTTAATCTGACCTGTATGTGATGAGTTGTCATCATCGAGATGATGGACATCTCTACTCAATTGCTTGGTATTAAGCAGTAGTCTGATACCGTGTATAAGGCTGGGCATGAAAGCGAGCAGTAATTGTGGAATCAAAACACTATTATGCCAATGGTAAAGGGGGGTTCATAGAGAAAGACTTTTTAGAGACTTTCTTTCGTAACAGAAATTGCTCATTTTGTACATGTGTACTTACACACAATTACAATGTTATGCATAGTTAAAATGTAGTTAACACATACATCTTTTTGCACGACATATGTAAGTACACAATTATATCAGAAAAGGGTTAGAGTTAGGTTTAGAGTTAGGGTTAGGGTTATATCATGCAAATTACACATTAAATAAATATAACTATGCATAATAACATTGTAATGATGTGTAAGTACACATGTTTTTACTAAGTAACAACTATATAAATACACAGTAATTAAAGACCCTTCATGTAAAGTGTTACCTCTTTTTTTAATAACACGCTTCTTACATAATTTAAGAGTTGTTGTATCTCTCAACATTTTTCTAAGCAGATTATAATTTTTTATTATTTTTGGTACAACACATTTTTTTGTTCTGTTTATTTTTACTCTAAAGATATGACATTTTTCTTCTTAAATGTACCCAGAGGAGGAAAAAAACAGACCTTTCAAAAGTGGATAGGCGGTGCAATTCTATAGCATATCATAAAACATGTATTTATTGATTTTCTAATGTATAAATCTTTAAAATATATATGTCCTGGTTATTTTTCTCTTAAATGTTTTTTTTTTCTTGTTTTTCCTTCAGTTCCCTTGCTTAAAGGCTTTTCATAGTCTTTTGTTTCACACAGAACAGACATCTTATCAAAGGATCAGTGAAAAACAGAAATATCTATTAAAGAAATGCTTACATCCTCCACATTTTAAATCATTTCACTTAACTCCTCTGAACTGTTTATTTATTTTTTGTTAATTTAGAGTTCTCAGTTATTTTACTCCTGATTTTCTCCCCAATTTAGTTAGTTTTTTTTCCCTCACCGCAGCAATTGCCCACACAGCTCAGGAGAAATGAAGGTTCAGTGGGCTTCCTCTGATCCCACAACCAAGCCAGCGTCCTCTTCTACACCAAGAAACTCGAGAGCAGATGTCAGCGAGCTACCGGCCTCTGGAGGACAAAGACTAGTCCTGCAGGTGTCCGCCTGAGCTTCTAAGCACCTGTCCGGTACGGTCCGCTGTAGCACGATGAGGAGAAACAGTCCCTGCAGGATTTGTCTCTCTAACGTGCAGGAGTGCCAGAGCCAATGTGACGTTCCCTCCGGAATCCCCAGCGAAGACCGGTGACTTCGCACAGGAAACCTGCACTCGGGGACCCCTGTAACTGTCATTTTGTATTGTGATTTTCCATTTGTTTAATCACAGCCCTCACAGTGGCAGAGAGGGAAGTAATTATAGTTAAACTGGTAGTCCTTTTTTTAGACTACTTCACTGTTTTCAGTGGCTGAAAAGGTACATTAACAAAAGGTTATTTTGGTAAATAACAATCTAAGCAGAAATACAACACAGAATGATTGAGTAATCATTTCTAACACCTCCTCACCGGCGAGGCAGCCTCCTGTGGTTCAAAAGAGACATTAGTTAGTATGCCTGGTATATAAATAACTTAAGCAGAAACAGCAACAGAGTTATACAAAATAAACATATATTCTTTAACCTGGTCAGAAATTAAATATTCTCCAAAATGTTGATGGTAGAATGTTTTTTTTAAAAGTCTGTTTTTATGAATGGAAATGTGCTTAAATTCTTTAAGAACACAAGAGCATAAGAAAAGTTGCAAACAAGAAGAGGCTCTCTGGTGCATCAGTGCTCGTCTGGTTTATAGGAGCTGACTGATCCCAGAACTTCGTCTAGTCAGTTAAAAGGATCTCAATTCAGTCCAAAAACTCATGTGATTATTTATTAAACAGACTAGACAACATGACTACATTATACATATTGAACACTACATTCTTTGGCCTCTTTTGAGGTACCCCTGCCCATAAATTTGCTTGCAGATAAGTGGAGAGGCTGGCCGTAGGGAAGCTGTGGGCCATGGGGCAGGATAGGTGCCCTCCCCTGTTAGACAAAACCAAGAAAAAAAGCAAGTGGAGGCTGGGGATGAGGAGGCGAACTCTGGCACACAACGGGGATGTATTGGATTGTGGTAAGATGTAAATCCTTTCGTTGCCAATCATTGAACTTATTGTTTATCGAGGGACAAATAAGAAATGAGATATTCCATTGACAATTTAGTCTAGTATTAAAAGAGCCTAATATTTATGTGATTTGATCTAAGGTTAAAGTGAATTCCCTGCCAGAACCACCGCTTTTCTTAATTGAGTGAACTGTATGCAACAGCATAGCTTGGTAACCCATTCCATACACCTGTAACACCCCTTAATCATAAGGCTAGTACTACAGAAAGAGCGTAGATATTGTTATCGCTGACTATGCCACTGATGGAATTGCACCCCCAGAAAAAAGTTATTTAAAACAAAATTGAAATTCACCCGCCAGTAGTGTAGTGTAGTGTAGTGTAGAGTAGAGTAGTATAGAGTGCAGTAGTGTAGTGTAGTGTAGAGTAGAGTAGAGTAGTGTAGTGTAGTGTAGAGTTCAGTAGAGTAGAGTAGAGTAGAGTAGTGTAGTGTAGTGTAGTGTAGTGTAGTAAAGAGTAGAGTAGAGTAGAGTAGAGTAGAGTAGAGTAGAGTAGAGTGCAGTAGAGTAGAGTGCAGTAGTGTAGTGTAGTGTAGTGTAGAGTAGAGTAGAGTAGTGTAGTGTAGTGTAGAGTTCAGTAGAGTAGAGTAGAGTAGTGTAGTGTAGTGTAGTGTAGTGTAGTGTAGTGTAGTAAAGAGTAGAGTAGAGTAGAGTAGAGTAGAGTAGAGTAGAGTGCAGTAGAGTAGAGTGCAGTAGTGTAGTGTAGTGTAGAGTGGAGTAGAGTAGTGTAGTGTAGTGTAGAGTTCAGTAGAGTAGAGTAGAGTAGTGTAGTGTAGTGTAGTGTAGTGTAGTGTAGTAAAGAGTAGAGTAGAGTAGAGTAGAGTAGAGTACAGTAGTGTAGTGTAGTGTAGAGTAGAGTGGAGTAGAGTAGAGTACAGTAGTGTAGTGTAGTGTAGAGTACAGTAGAGTAGTGTAGTGTAGTGTAGTGTAGTGTAGAGTACAGTAGTGTAGTGTAGTGTAGTGTAGAGTAGTGTAGTGTAGTGTAGTGTAGTGTAGTGTAGTGTAGTGTGGAGTACAGTAGTGTAGTGTAGTGAAGAGTAGAGTAGAGTAGAGTACAGTAGTGTAGTGCAGTGTAGAATAGAGTAGAGTACAGTAGAGTAGTGTAGTTTAGTGTAGTGTAGAATAGAATATAGTAGAGTAGAGTACAGTAGTGTAGTGCAGTGTAGAATAGACTAGAGTAGTGTAGTGCAATGTAGAGTAGAGTAGAGTAGAGTAGAGTAGAGTAGAGTAGTGTAGAGTAGAGTAGAGTAGTGTAGTTCCATGATTTCTGAAGGGGGTTGGGGGGGATTGATACAACAGTGTTGACACATTTTTCACCTGTGATGGCTTGAAACAAAAAACAACAGTTTACCAGTTGCAATAGCCTATTGATGATGACAATACTGAGATACAAAGCCCAATGCTTGCTGCATGCATCAACCTCGTCTCTCTGTTTGGAATAACCAATTTACAAAACTCTCATGTGACTTTTATCATCATCTTACTACCTCACTGGAAAGAATGAAGACCCTAATCCTGCAGCCAAAGATGCCAACAAGCTACGGGTTATACCGGAGTTGCCTGAAGCAGTTCATAATGCCCCAAAAGTACTAAAGGAAGGAAGTGATACTGGCTCTTAAATGTTTCAGATCACCTTTCGTAGAACTGAATTATTTTTTTTGAGAGCACTGTATGAAACCCCAGTGTTTTTTTTAATGAAGCACCCCGAGGAATGTGCTGCAGCAGATGTACTAGCTCTCATCCTAAAATAGTCTTTTTTATTTCTTTATTCAAGTATGCAGGTTCTTGCCTTGGAGGTTTTTCACTGGTGCATAGTTACCAATAAATGTTCTCTAAATTCAATGACTGATCTATTACTCTCTAACTTTTGTGTAATTTAATTCCAGTTGCCCTTAAGTAACGCTATGAGGCACCAATTTTCATTACCTAAAATTGAAAGATGAGTTTTCATGCATGGCCCTTAATCAAGGGAATGACTTTCCAAAAGCTCTTCAAGTCCTTCAGAGCTGTGCTGAGTCTAAAGATCAGGCACACTGCACCGAATGCTGTGCCAGGCTTGGCAGTCACCATGGCAGAAACATTCTTTTGTATGGGGATAGAATGGAACCCTAAATGTCATCGACTGCATTGGTAGTACATGGTTTATTTTTGCGGTATGGATGGCTCATTAAAATCTTTTGAAGTATTTAACTCAGAATGTCTTGACATCTTGAGAGAGGGGAAGGTGCCAGAAAATAAATGAAAGTGATCTGAAATCTTCTGCCTGTTTTTTTTTTTTTTTTTTTTTTTTTTTGTGAGAGCTTGAAATTACATTTTTCATTGTTCCTGCATGTATCTCCCGGGCAGAAACATCCAGGAATATTTCCTATGATTTGCTACAAAGAGGTGAAAGAGTATCATTACTGTCTTCAGCATTCTAAGTCAACGCCATGTGAAATGTAATTAAAAAGGAAGATTATATGAAAAAAGGGGCAAAGAAACCAGAAACAGCACACAGACTTGTGAATATTACCTGCTCCTCACATACAGCACACAGGCTTGTGTATATTACCTGCTCCTCACATACAGCACACAGGCTTGTGAATATTACCTGCTCCTCACATACAGCACACAGGCTTGTGTATATTACCTGCTCCTCACATACAGCACACAGGCTTGTGTATATTACCTGCTCCTCACATACAGCACACAGGCTTGTGAATATTACCTGCTCCTCACATACAGCACACAGGCTTGTGTATATTACCTGCTCCTCACATACAGCACACAGGCTTGTGTATATTACCTGCTCCTCACATACAGCACACAGGCTTGTGAATATTACCTGCTCCTCACATACAGCACACAGGCTTGTGTATATTACCTGCTCCTCACATACAGCACACAGGCTTGTGTATATTACCTGCTCCTCACATACAGCACAAAGGCTTGTGAATATTACCTGCTCCTCACATACAGCACACAGGCTTGTGTATATTACCTGCTCCTCACATACAGCACACAGGCTTGTGTATATTACCTGCTCCTCACATACAGCACACAGGCTTGTGAATATTACCTGCTCCTCACATACAGCACACAGGCTTGTGTATATTACCTGCTCCTCACATACAGCACACAGGCTTGGGTATATTACCTGACCCTCACATGCAGCACACAGGCTTGTGTATATTACCTGCTCCTCGCATACAGCACACAGGCTTGTGAATATTACCTGCTCTTCACATACAGCACACAGGCTTGTGTATATTACCTGCTCCTCACATACAGCACACAGGCTTGGGTATATTACCTGACCCTCACATACAGCACACAGGCTTGTGTATATTACCTGCTCCTCGCATACAGCACACAGGCTTGTGTATATTACCTGCTCCTCGCATGACTCACCAAGGCTCACTGCTTTTAATCACAGACTGATGACAATCAGAATTAATGTAATATTATGGAAGCCTTCAATAATAATAGACAGAGCTTTGTAATTTAGCGGGTGTTAAGCTCACTCAACCCACACATTGGAGGTATTTGGAGGTATTGCTGTGCATCTGACCTCTGCACAGTGACCTACACCATGTGGGTATTCTGTGTAGTTACTGTCTCTTGAGGGTTGCTGGGTCACCGAGGTGCAGTAGTTATATATTATATAGGCTGCCATCAGCCATCTATTTTCTGTTCACAGTATAATGATGTTTGAAATAATACAAAGGTCAATTCACTTTGAGACACTTTACTGGAATAAAAAGTCTTTAAATGTTGCTTTATAGTGTGTAAAACTGTAGCCAGGATGGGTTAGCCCCCTCTCCACTAGCTACACCACTGATTCTGGTGCGTTTGCCATCCCTGAAAGATGCTTGGCACAATGATGTGGTTAATGTTGCAGACTGGGATACAGGCACCAACTATTGTGTCTTTTTAAAATGTGATAAATCTTCTGCTCCCAGTGACCCCCTTTATATCCAGGTAATAAACAGCTAACTCTTACAGTGGCCATGCCCTGTAATTAAAGATGGGTACAATGAAATACTTATATATCTAGTGTTTTTTACTTTCCATAGAATTTAAATCAATAAAGATAGAGATGACTGAGCGAAAACAACATCCAGTTTGACCTATATTACCTAACACAGCAAAGGTCAAAGTCAGACGCTTTCTCTTCCATTCAATTCACGGCACCATTGATATTGTTTTCATTGTCACATTTACTTTTATTAAATTACATTTTTAACAAATCACAGATCACAGTCATTTTTTTGCAATAGGGAAATGACTTGTGTAATGCTGAGAGACAGGATTATTAAATTATTATAAATAACAAAATCAAAGACTGTGCTCATGTTCTAAACATGTGACCACATGTATTCGCAGGGTAAGATGTACTTGGACAAATCCTCCAACGGGATTTTTAATATAAAAGAATACACTGCAAAAAAATCACCACCTTAAAATTAGAAAAAAAGTAAAATGCTTGTATTTTTCAGCTTAATTTAAGAAAAATTATCTGCCAATGGGGCAAGATAATTATCTTAATAAGATTTAAAAAAATGTCAAAATTAAGCTTATATCTTTCAACATTCAAAGCTGAAGAGCTTCAAAACAAGAACTCCTAAAATTAGATTTTTGCCCTTATTTTATTTTCAGTACAAATCAACTCAGATACTCAGTTTGCTTTTCTGTGAGTTAAAAAATGTTAAATTGCAAAGATTTTTTTTTTCTTAATACGTGAATTTCTTTAATTTTAAGGGGCTCATTTAGACAATCTTATTACCCTGATAATGGCAATTATTTGTCTAAAATAAGAAATCAGAGCTTACCAAGATTGTTTTTTATGCAGTGTATATATTATAGGATCGAAATTGTATGAAATATTTTTATATATATATATATTATTTAGACCACTTGGATGTATTTGAGTCAGTCTCCATCCTAAATAAACTTTCGGGGCTGGGAATTCTGGGTAAAGACAGAGAGTGACAGACAATCATCATCTTAGCGACAAGCAAGACACAGAAAAGACTGAGAGCTCATTTTGAAGGCATGCCTTGCACAAAACATGCAGAATCCTTTTTTTCCAGAAGTCAGTCTCTGTGTGTTCCTTGTATGTTTCGCATGTAACGGGCAGTGTTGTGTGATATACTGCCGTTATGGATTCTGGCCCCTGCTGGTGAGATGAGAGGAGGTTAAAAGCTCTAAAACCACGCATGCAGACAAGCCCAGCTCTTTTGCATTGTGGTTAAGACGCTCGCTTGCGGTGCACGTGGTCGCTGGTTTGCGCCCAGCCTCCGAATCAGGATCTCCTAGATGAAAGGAGTGTGTCACAGTATATTGGTACACATGGCTACCTGTACCATTCATCACAATCAAACCGTGTATGTTTAACATGTAGCATACAATGTTGTACAAAGTTGCGAAATTACTCCTTCACTACTCTGTATGCCCTGGAGACTGGTGACGAAAGGTGAATCCCCTTATACACCAATGCTGTATCAAATAAACTTAAAAGAAAGGTCTTGAAGCAAAAACACAATCACACAAATTACATAGCCAGGGGGAGACAATATACCCTGTGTATTGTTCTTCAAATGAACACACAAAACTCACAAAGCATATTTATTGATTTTCTTATGAAAGCCTTTGCTGGACTTCAGGGCAAATGAATGAGCTCCATATGAACCCCACAGGGTTTCAGAAATCCCCCTAACAAAGATTTGTGAAACTAGCATCCACTTGCTTGAAAGGGAAAGATCTTTGTACAAGACCTTGCTGATATTATCAACGTTACATCCAGCTAACAGGAGACTATAAACATAAGGATGTCCTAAGAGGCCAGCTGACTTGATGATCCTCGGCCTATATCAAGTGAAACCTGTGCAGAACAACATCTCAGCCTGCAGGTCTTTAAAAGAGGGATGTGCAAAGAGATAAGAGACTTGATTACCCTTGTGAATCCCACTAAAGTTACTATATTCTATATATACCAACAGGCGCCAAGAATCCCACAAAATATTGTCTCAATGGACATTCACACTAACAAATGAAGAGTCAGGTCAAAGACTTTTTCTAAAATTAATTAATTTTTATTTTATTTTTTATTTCCCAAATGTGTACATTTATAAACAGATTGATGATGTACAGGTGCATAAAAAAAAAATAGTGTTGAAAATCCTGCGTAAATACATTAGAAATTAGAAATTTGAAAGGCATTTCAGTCGTTCATATGACCTTCCTTGGTGCTGTGAATTTATCTGACATGCTTTCAGCCAGTAACATCCTTTGGCCCAGAAGACTGCTGGGGTGAAATGACCCAGGAAGTAAAGCAGTAAGGCCAGCAACGTCAGTACTGTCACAAGTGACGAATTTTAAATGGGTTTTTGTGTATTGTTGTTTTTATTTTTTTTACTGGAATCTGCTCATCTCAACCCCCAGATGGTTTTATGTGTGTTGTATCTGACTGTGGGGTAGAGCACTTTCTCCCCAGCAACCGGAAGTCCCGCCTGGCTAGTGCCACAGCCAATTGCGGTCCAGGCAGGACTATATAAGGGTCTGGATTTGAGAGCAGAGGAGGAAACCAATCTACTGTGGAAGAGTTACTGTTTTTGGAATACTTGGGGAAAAACGACCATTTGGCAACAATAACTTTGTTCTGGGGACGGACTAGCACTGGGACAATATTCAGGAATGGGTTTGGAGTTTTTTTCTTGTTTCTTTTGTTGTGTCGGGACAATATAGGGTGGTTGGTTGTTTGGGCCCCCCGCGGATCCTTGATAGGGGGTGAATCGATTTCTGGAAGAGGGGAGAGGACAATTGATCGTCAAGTTCCATGCTAATTGTTTTGTCTGTATTGCTTACCTGTACTGGCTGGCCCCATGCACCCCTGTTAGAGTGTGCTTGAGGCCTCCAGTGGTTTACCTACCTTGCCTTTAGGTCTGAAGTCCAGCTTCCAGGTCGGGTCCAGTGGCGGCAGATGGAATCAGGGCGAGGTCCAGGGAGCGTGGCGAGGAGAGAAACGCAGGGTTAGAGACTGGTTGAAGGGAAGTGACCAGAACCTCTGGGTGGAAGGTGTAGTTTACTTACCTGTGTGTCAGTTCCTGATGGCCCTTTTCTTTGCCCCGCTCTCCTGTCTCAGGTCCTTCGGAGGCGGCAGCCGATTGGCAGTGAAGAGATCCAGCAGGGGGTGGCTGTTTCCGCATCAGTGGGAGGAAACAGCGGCGGACCGAGCGAGTCGAACAGTAATTGTCCATGGTGCATGAATCTTTTTTTTTGAGACCATGACCAACAGGAGGGGACTGCCTAGTGTGTGGTGTTTTTTTTTGTGCTTTTTTTTGGCACTCCCTTTTGAAATTTTAACTTATTTGTTAGTATTATTGTGTGGTTTGGTTTTAACAATCTTTACCCTGTTGAGAACAATAAAATTTGTTTTACCAGACACAGCACCATTGTGTGTGTGGGAACCTGGGGGACAAAGAACCTACATGGGGGAACGAAATAACTATTTGGTTACTAAGTTCCTTGCCTTACCAAAAACAATGTGGCATAGTCGTCAGCTACATAGGTACACTAGCTAGGTTATCTCAGGTCACCCTACCCATGACAGTACCTTTCTAGTACCATGCCTGTTTTAAAATTAAATAAAAAAGGACACTCTTAAGCCCGGGATACACCAGAGTGTTGTTTTGCCTCGCGTCACTTTTTGATATAATGTGTTTCAATGAGACCTGTCACATAAGGGCTTCGCGTCCAGGAGCGGTGAGTCCAGATTTCTTCCAGAGCAATTTTTGAAGCGCCGCATCACTGACGCGTGTGCTCTCAACCAATAGCAGCCAACACCTGTGTGACGTCACTAGACAGTCTGAAAATTGTAAAATGTATAAACTGTCTGGATGACTCCTTTACAAAACAGTACATGGTATGAATTAGAAAGGAGACGACTGCACTGTTTTGATATGACAGAGAGATAGATATTGTGGCAGTGCTGAATCCCTGCCTTTGTAAATGTAAATGTTTTATGGGCTTTCTGTTTATAGGCTTGTTTTTTTTTATTTTTAATTTGCTTGTTAATTTTTTGTTGCCAAAATAAAGGCCTTGTTTTTAACAGAAGTTTGATACATTTTGACTATTTTGTTTCAATAGCAATAGCGACTTCAAAGTAAAATATATAAATACAAACCCAGAGCATGTGAGTGGAGTGGAGCTCACACCTCTTTGAATTGAATTGAATTTGCTAGTGCAAATCGCTTCCAAAATGTATATCTCACTATGCCTCATACTCTCTTCACTCTTCCTTCTTCTGCGTATCTATAAAGAACAACTCACAATATTGTACTTATATTTAAAACCTTTATACAGTATATAATGTGCATGTGATGTGACGTTCTATATCGTTACCATCAAAAGATCTGCATACGCCCCAATTTAACCCCTGGTTATACACTTGTACTGTGGTGGTGTAAGTTAAACATGTACCCAATACCCCCAAATCTAAGTCATGTACTCCATTATTAGATTGTCTTTCACTAACTACAGCAGTACCTCTGTAGTTAGTGAAAGACATCCTGCAGTACTGCTGAAAGCGTTCCTCGTCAGACTCAAGTCCTTGTATCAATGTATGATACTCCCCCAGCTCGTTTCTCTTCAGACTCAAGTCCTTGTATCAATGTATGATATGATAGTGTAAGGACACTCTTACTGTGGGGTGTTGAAGTGCTACACCCCATATTCCAACAAGAACACTTTACTGTGGGTGTTGAAGTGCTACACCCCATAATCCAACAAGGACACTTTACTGTGGGTGTTGAAGTGCTACACCCCATATTCCAACAAGAACACTTTACTGTGGGTGTTGAAGTGCTACACCCCATAATCCAACAAGGACACTTTACTGTGGGTGTTGAAGTGCTACACCCCATATTCCAACAAGGACACTATACTGTGGGTGTTGAAGTGCTACACCCCATAATCCAACAAGGACACTTTACTGTGGGTGTTGAAGTGCTACACCCCATAATCCAACAAGGACACTTTACTGTGGGTGTTGAAGTGCAAACACCCCATATTTCCCCATCGGCAGTTTTCGTGGGGTGTACATATTTGGTGTGAAAAACAGAGAACTCATTGCAGTTGTGAAATGGAATAAAAATGCAATCATCTCAAAAGGAAGGCATCATTCTTTACTTGAGTTATTTAAGAAGAAAAGCACCAGTAGGTGTACAGGATTGAAATATTTCAGAAGTTCTGTGTTGTAATGTTTAATCCCGCTGTAACTCAGAATGACTTGTACAATTTATATTGGTACAATATTAGTACAATGTAGTATTTTTAATGTTACAGGGCAGAGGCTTGGGGGCAAACTTGTGCACTGCAAGCGAGCATCTTAACCACAATGCAAAAGAGGACAATGGTAACACAATGGCAACTAGAATAACACAAACTACTGGTAAAATCAGTACCAATGTGCTCCAATATTCAGACCACTATGCAGTTATTGTTCCAAATCCATTATGTAGTTATTGTAATGCTGTGGTCTGCTTATGCTTTCTTCATTTCTCAATGCTGTATCCATATACACACAAACACACACATTTAATAATAATAATAATAATAATAATAATAATAATAATAATAATAATAATAATAATAATAATAATAATAATCTTTATTTTATATAGCGTATTTCATAAAGGATTATCACAAAGTGCTTAACAAAGCAAGGGAAGACAAGTAAAAAAGCAATAAAACAAAACTCGTGACCTATACAGAATTGGATACAAACTACTAACAATATTAAAAATAAAAAAATAAAAACAACAAAGAATCTAAAAGAATGCCAATTTAAATAAATGTGTTTTAAGGCGAGATTTAAAAACAGACAGGGACTCAGAAACTCGAATCTCGAGCGGGAGTGAGTTCCACAGCCTTGGTGCACAGGACGAGAAAGCCCTGTCCCCCACTGTTCACAGCTTGGTTAAGGGAACAGTTAAAAGACCAGCATCGGCGGACCGTAGAGCGCGACCAGGAGTGTAATTTGACAGAAGGTCTGAGATAAAAGGGGCAGAAATTCCCCTATTGGCCTTAAAAGTCAACAATAAAATTTTATAATCAATACGGAATTTGACCGGCAACCAGTGTAAAGATTTTAATACAGGGGTTATATGTTCACTGGAGTGGGACCTGGTTAACAAACCTACCTGCTGAATTTTGGACATGCTGGAGTTTTTGGACGGTATTCTTTGACACCCCAGCAAGTAGGGCATTCAAATAATCAAGTCTGGAGGAAACAAAAGCATGTACAAGTTGTACATGCTCAATGTTGTATCCATATACACACAAACACATGAACACACACATTTGGAGGACGTCAAATAAATGATCATTACATACTACATGATGCAATCAGCCGGTTATGAAATAGTAGCATGCTTTCTACTTTTCGTATCATTATATGTAACATAAATTGAAATATTAATTAACCTTTACTGTTTGTATTTATATTTTCTATTTGTGGTATAGTATGTGATATTTATTAAACTGTACCTCTCTCTAGAAGGTCAATTATGCATGAATATGAACTATCCTTGCTTTTTTCAAAATGGCCACTCTAGTGCACTGGGGTTTGAGATCTGTCCTTTAAATCACTGCAGGAAGAGAGATTAAAAAAAACAAAAAACATAACAAGTGGTCTGGCTTTTCAGTTCCGTACCACATAATGGATGTTATTGCTTTGTGACAATGTGGGCAATAATCCTTACACTATCAGTGCACTAGAGCAGCCATTTAAAAAAAAAAAGCTTTGAAACAGTCTTTAAAGTTCTAAGTATAAAAAGATGTCAGGATATTAACAACGTAAAGAAAAATGACAGGTATGTTATTTAAACAGTTGTAGCAACACATGGGGACGTGTAACACTATATTTTTCGGAACCCCACTACTTAAAGTGGCATAGTCTAGTTCACGGTTTAATTCTACAACAAGTGTTAATATACAATGGTATCATTACCATTAGTTTTAACAATAAATGTTAACTTTAGTGGAGTTAGGTGTATGAGCCAGGGCTTCGCCCCTTCTTAATTTCACCTGCCTATCATCATTAACTAATTTCACCTGTCTATCATCATTGACACCCTATTTAAATACAGTCACAGCTCAGCTCTTTCTCTTGCGTTTTGCTTTTTTGATATTAAACTGATTATTGTGAATTAAACCTTGCCTGTATGACTTCCCTGATTCCAATTTCGACTACTGAACCTTTTCACTACCCAATCCAGCCTTGACCCCTTTTTCGTACAACTTCCCGATTTGGCTTTGAAGCAATCGGACCGCATTATTTTTAAGTTTTAAGTCTGTTTCAACAAAACCCATTTTTTCCACTCGCTGCCCCACCCCTGCTTGCTCCCTAGCAGCTTCCACTGCATACGTCACCACTCCAGAGCCGCCTACAAGTATAGCAGTATAGCTGCAGCTGAAGACGCTATGACAGCTGCATCAAAAAATTATGAACTACATGAAACAGTTTATGCAGCCTCCAATCCTAAGTTGCAAAAAACACTCCCTTCCTCTCGCAGCCCTGGCTCCAACCCTGTGAAATACATAACAATAATTAGGCCTACTGATCTTTTAGTTTGCATTCTGAATTTTTAAAGTGATCTGTTTATTTCTAATGTGAAAGTCCTTTTCCAAACAAAATAGCAGTGGAAATCATCGAATGTGCAGGTGGGAGGAGGGAGGAGAGAGGGGCCCATGCCTTAGCTTCTGCCTGGGGCCCATACAAGTCTAACCCTGGCTCTGCTAAAACTGTTCACTTTCAGAATGGAGGCTCCTTTCAAAGACTGTTTATACTGGCAGTGCGGTTAAAAATGTTGCTTAAGACAGTGTCTGCTGTGGCCTAAAAAAATCACGCAGTGGCCACATATGAGAATTCTTGATTAAGAACAGTACAATCCTTTGTGTTGATTCTGTATAAGAATGTATTCAACGAGTGTCCTTAACTAACTTTTGATCATTCCCTCAGCATTGCAGTGTATGTAAGTGCAGCCTTCTAAAACCTTGTTATTGCTCATCCAGCTGTATTCAGTTAAAATCAATTTACAAATTGACAAAAGCCACTGGTTGAAACATAGAATACGGGGATGTAAGGGGAAAAAAGTGAAAGTACATTTGAACTGAAAATTCAATTTACCATGCATAGGAAGCTGTAATTGAGTCTATCCTTCACTGTTAGGTAAATAATAAAAATTGGCTGCAGATCTATAAAGCATTATTTATTGGCTGCCTTTGCTCTCTGACTAATTTCTAATAATACCCAGGTCTTAAGGTTTGCTTATTTTCTATTTTGCCAAGTGCAGCTTTGGCAGGCTTACACAGTAGATGTCTGTGCTGTGCACACACATACTCACCTCTCATTTGATAACCACTGTGGCTCTGTCAGTATAAAGCTGCCAGCTCTTTGTTTCAGCCATCACTGTGAAGAATATCCAATAGCTGGAGGACAAAAAATACTTTAGTGCTGGCAGACAGACAAATGCTTACGCCTTTTGTAAATGTTTAGCTTCAAATTCCTCACATACTTTACTTTATTAGTATGTATTCAATACTATGGGTGCTTTATTTGAGGAATCACATGGGTGTAATACCATTAACCAATTCTGTAAAAGAAACATATTCTTACTTATTGTTGTAGCAATGGTTGGAAATGTGGAACACTGCTCAATAGCGATTCTATGACTTAACAGAAAATGAATTACAAAACATACTACAAAAGAAAGATGCTCCAAACACTAAAATGGTGATTAAAATGTCACTGTCTTCTGACTTTCTGAAATTAAAACAAATTCAACTGGACGAAAACAAATATGACAGCCAGGATATAAACTGGATTATGCAGCAGTCAGCAAGCCAGACGGAGCGCTGTAGGCTGAAAAAACTTTGATAACTATGCAGTATGAAATCAAAAACATTTTCTGTTATTTATTTCTGTTATTTATGTATTTACTTCTGCTGTATCAGCTATATTTAAACAATATATATGTCAGGATTTTTTTTATGTATGCATAAGTCGTATTTACTATCCAACCTTGCCTCACTTATTTTCTTGACTGATTCATATATTAAATATGTACTGCACACTCAGCCATAGTGGAAAATTAAATGCCCCTCTGTAACAATAGTCTTCCCTTTGGGCAATAATTTTCCACTATAGCCCTCCTCTTCAGTCCATATTTACTATATATATATACTGTGGTAACCCCCCCGGCCAAGGCAGGTTTGTGCCCTTAAAACAGTTGACCCATACACAGAAATGTAGTTAAACGCTTTTGTGCACTTTTAATAAATCAAATCCAAAACACAGGAACAAAATAACAGTTTGAACAAAACACTTATAAATACACACAGTTCCTTTTTACCCAAATGACAACCTGTTACCTCAGATGATAAGGTAGCCATTTGCTTTGTTTCTTTCAAAAGGGCTTTTTAAAGCTTTATTCTAACATGCATTAGTGAAGGATCTCTTGTTTTTATTGTGTATTTTGTTCTATTGTTTAACACTGATGTGTAGGCTTCACTCAGTTCCAGTTACCTCTGTATTAAGGTGCCACTAGAAGTATATTGACCTCTTGATTGTGTATTTTTTACCATTGCTAAACTACCTATAAGTATACAGGTATGGCCAAAAGTTTTTTAGGATTAAGACATCATTAAAAAAAAACATCTTGTAATCAAATAAACTACAAAATAGTATCGCAAAAGTCTACTGGAAGCCATAATACTAGTACAGTATTTCATGCTAGATATCAAATTTTCATTTTTTGTCAGTTTTTCGTTAAGTATATGGAAAACTACAAAGCAGTCTGTAATTCAATATGTTAACGTAACATTATTCAGCAGGTTTCATTTGACTTTATAAAGCACCCTATGTCATCCTATAGGGTGATGCTAATTTTTTGGCCAGAGCTGTATACTAAGGTGTGGATAAAAGTGTAACTTTCTACTGTTTGTGGTGGTTGCTTGTTGGTTTTTCCTTTGCGTGCTGTTTTTTTTTTTTTTTTATGTTTGCAGTCCAGTGAAGGCAAAGCTCAGCCTGGAAGATTTATTTTCTGTAAGTTTTACTCCTTCCCCACCTCTGACTCCACCATCCCCTCCCGTATCTCTACCTGCCTGTCTGCTATCTCCTCCTGGATGCACTCGCATCATCTCAAACTCAACCTCTCTAAATCTGACCTCCTTTTCTTTCCCTCCTCCTCCCCCTCCTCTGATCTCTCTATCTCTGTTCCTCTGGAATCTACCACACTCTCTTCCTCTTCCTCCGCTAAGAACCTCGGAGTCACCCTGGACCCCTGCCTCTCGTATTCCCAGCACATCTCCACTCTGGCACGCACTTGCCGATTCTTCCTGAGCAACATCCGAAGAATCCGACCCTTCCTCACCAACTACGCCACACAGCTCCTGGTCCAGGCCTTGGTACTCTCCCGCCTAGACTACTGCAACTCCCTCCTGGCTGGCCTCCCTGCGTCCGCCACCCTTCCACTCCAGCTCATCCAGAACTCCGCTGCCCGCCTGGTGTTCTCTCTGCCTCGCTTCTCCCATGCAACTCCACTGCTCCGCTCACTCCACTGGCTCCCGATCACCGCTCGCATCCAGTTCAAGACTCTTATACTAGCCTACAGATGCCTTGAACAGACTGCGCCCAGCTACCTCCAGACCCTCATCTCTCCCTACACCCCCACTCAACCTCTCCGCTCCGCCTGCACTAGAAGACTGGCTCTACCTCCTCTACGCTCCGCCTCCAGAGCCCGCTCCTTTTCCACCCTCGCCACGCAGTGGTGGAATGACCTTCCTACAGATGTCAGAACTGCCCAGTCTCTGACCACATTCCGGCGCCTCCTCAAGACTCCCCTCTTCAGAAAGCACCTGTAGAACTCTTCTGTTTTTCCCCTGGGACACTTATCACCCTTCTTTAAATGCACTTTACTTGCTCTTATCTGCCCCCTATTTTACTGCATTTAATCCTGTACGTCAGAGTACTGTAATCTGCCAAGTGTTTAATTTGTAGTATTTTGTATTTAATCATATCCTGATGTAACTATCACTGACACTTATCTGCTGTATCATTGAATTGTATTTTGTCACACTTGTACTTGCTTGAACGAAAGTCATTGTATTTATCTTTATTATTATTATTATTTTTTTTTAGCAGACGCCCTTATCCAGGGCGACTTACAATTGTCACAAGATATCACATTATTTTTTACATACAATTACCCATTTATACAGTTGGGTTTTTACTGGAGCAATCTAGGTAAAGTACCTTGCTCAAGGGTACAGCAGCAGTGTACCCTACCAGGGATTGAACCCACGACCCTCCGGTCAAGAGTCCAGAGCCCTAACCACTACTCCACACATCTTGCTCTTAATTGTATTATTACTTGAAATGTATTTGCTTTTGATTGTAAGTCGCCATGGATAAGGGTGTCTGCTAAGAAATAAATAATAATAATAATACTTTGTGTGTTTTTTTTATTTTTTTATAAATTTAGTCATCGCAATTTTTTTTTTTACCCTGGTTTTTCTGCCCAATTTAGCATCCCCAATTATTATCTGTATCCTCGGCTCACCGCTCGCAACCCCCCCGCCGACTCGGGAAACGGATGCTGGAGCACGCGTCCTCCGAAACGTGCTCCTGCCAAGCCGTCATTTTTCTCACTGCAGATCCACAGCAATGCCACCAGACCTATAGTGCCGGGGGACAACACAGATCTGGCGGCTCCACTGCAGAACCACAGGCGCCCTATCGGCCACAGGGGTCGCTGATGCGTGGTGAGCCGTGGATTCCCCTGCCAACTTAGCCCTCCCTACCCGGGCAGCGCTCAGCCAATTGTGCGCCGCCCCCTATGAACCAGTCATGGTAGGCTGTGACCTGCGATCTCCAGGCTATAGGGCACATCCTGCACTCCGCGCGGAGCGCCTTTACTGGATGTGCCACTCGGGAGCCCTGTGTATATTGTTTGTGTTTTAAAAACCTTTTGTTTGGCCCTCGTGACCTGTTTATTTTGTGTTTTCTATTTAATAAAAGTCTTTTGTTTGAACTGCTTGTCTGTCTCTGGGCCTCATCCCTTCACAGTGCTCTTAGTGAAAGTGGTGATCTACAGGTTTATACGTGCACAATGGTGAAGTGTAGTCCAGGTTTAATTGATGGCTGTTTAGCTACAGCTCCCGGAGTTTAGCCTTCTATAATGACAAATATAACAGTTAAATAGACAGCACACAAAACTCAAGTTTTTTTACATTACACAGTAAACCTTTACTGGTCCTTTTGTAACTATAACAAAGGAACAGATTGCTTCGCCACATCTCCTAATATACCCTCAGTCACGCCCCCTTTGGTAGCGAGTACAATCACGTATTCTCCAATCCATGACTGGATTGGAGGATACGTATCCTCCAATCCATGATGGGAGCTGCTGCTGGAGTACCACGGCAGCTCCACCACCAACTCAGAAAGAGCAGTCCGCACTAACCTGGTATAGCATCATATCGAGACGGGGGAGGCCACACCCATCAAGCTGCCAACTCACCGCCAACCCCTGGCCAGACAGGAGGCTGTCAAGAATGTATTGACAGAGATGTGGGTAGCTGGCCTCATTGAGCTGTCAGACAGCCCCTGGACTTCACCAGTTGTGATGGTTCCCAAGAAGGACGGAGAGTGGCGGTTTTGTGTCGACTACAGACAGCTGAATAAAGTGACTAAGAAGGACTCCTATCCCCTCTCCTGCATCGGTGAGTCCCTGGACCTGGTAGCAGAGTCTATGTGGTTCTCGTCACTGGACCTCAAGAGCGGCTACTCGCAGGTAGACCTTGTTCCAGCGGCAAGAACAAAGACCGAACGGGCATGGGACTGGCAATTCCGAGTGATGCCGTTCGGGCTGTGCAATGCCTTTTCAATGGGCAGGGGATTCAGGCAGTTCCGAGTGATGCCTTTTGGGCTGTGCAACGCCCCAGCGACCTTCAAACAGCTCATGGTGAAGGTTCTGGTATGTGTCCCCTCCCAGGAATGCCTCATCTACCTGGATGACCTGCTGGTGCATGGAGCATCCTTCCAGACCGCCCTCGACGGCCTGTGGAGAGTGCTACAGCGAGTGACAACTGCTGGACTCAAACTCCACCCAGACAAGTGCCACTTCATGCAACAGGAGGTCACATTCCTGGACCACCGGGTCAGAGGAGAGGGAATCAGTACAGAGCCAAACAAGGTTACTGCTGTTCGGGAGTGGCCCACCCCAACCGACCAACAGTGACTCTGAGGGTTCCTGGGCCTCCTACTATCGCCGCTTCTTCTGGGACTTCACCAGCTTCGCCGCTGCCCTGCACCAGGGACTGCAATTAGTTGGCTGTAGCACACGGCCAGAACGGCAGTAATATCTAGCCAGGGTCCCTCCATTTGCCAACTGTGGTACTTCATACAATGTCTTCTGAATGACAGATCATGGGGACAGAGTGTGTCATTTTGTTTACTGCACACATCCTTATAAATGCAGTTATTTGCTAATCCAATACATCATTGAAAGGCTGAAGTCTTTACAAAAGATCATTAACATCTAACCCTCACTTTGACGCTTTGGCTGAATTCATTAGGAAAAGCCTATTGACAGTGCATGCTTAATATGTGTGTTGATTTCATTTTTGATAGAAAGAAATCCAGATGGTAAAGTAACAAAAGCAGTCCCTTATTTATTTGCAATAGAAAGTTAGCTTCACGTAACTGCATCCAGTGACGGATAGTAGAACTGATTATATCCACTGTAACACAGCCTCCCGGCTAAGACTCGTTTGCACCCTTTTAATTATAGGAGGCTGTGTGATCCAGTGGTTAAAGAAAGGGGCTTGTAACCAGGAGGTCCCCAGTTCAAATCCCACCTCAGCCACTGACTCATTGTGTGACCCTGTGCAAGTCACTTAACCTCCTTGTGCTCCGTCTTTCGGGTGAGACGTAATTGTAAGTGACTCTGCAGCTGATGCATAGTTCACACACCCTAGTCTCTGTAAGTCGCCTTGGATAAAGGTGTCTGCTAAATAAACAAATAATGGTATTTTTTAAAGCACTTACATGCACTTTTATTATTTACAGAAATAAAAAAAAAACACAAAACAAAACCTAACTCCCATTAGCGTGCTAATCTAAAACATCACAGGAACTTGTTTAGAGCTAATAAATAAGGAGAACATTGTAAATCTGATGTATTTGATATAATTATATTAGAACTTTTATTCTGTCACATGTGTTTTAATGTGTATATTGTAACGACCCTGGCGATGGCATTGTCCTGGACACTGTGTTTGTCTTGTTTGTTTGTTTGTTTGCTATGTGTTGTTTGGTGTTATGTGTATTGTAAGCGAACGGGGCAAGCTGTTAGAGTATGTGTGTGTATTCCTGTCTGTTAGTGTGTGTGTGTGCGTGTGAGTAAAGGTGTATGTGCGAGTGCGTATGGTGTGTGTGTGTGTGTGTGTGTGTGTGTGTGTGTGTGTGTGTGTGTGTATGGGGGGGGGGTGGATCTTTCCTTACTGCTGATATAATACTATTATTTTATTTATAAATATTTATTTTGAGAAAATAAATTAAGAGTAGTGCCCATTATTGCTTATAAATACCCTGAGAATAAACGTGTAGTATGTCACTGCAATAACTCAGGTGAAACAATGTCTTGTAATTTGCCCAAACATCAATATTTTTCAATAAAACTTTCAGTATTGTAAGGTCCCTCGGGTCATAGAATAACGTGCTTTTATATATGTATCTTTAAGCAGAATACATAATAAAAAATACTTAAAACTAAATATTGTGTTGAAAAAAAGCGAAAAGTACTTTACAATGTTCCCCAGAGTGTTCTGAAAAAAGGACATTATTTCCAAAATGCTACTATAAAAAATAGGCTTTTAGTGAATTTTTATAGGAAGAGAGTCAACTACAGACAAAAAACGCCTGGTCGTTCCTGAGGGAGCATCCCATTGAAAAATGCTTTGTTAACTAACACGCTAAGCGGCTAAGCCATTTACCAGCCACAGAAACACCTGCTTCACACACAATTTACAAGTTACAAACTTCACAAGGTTCACACAGCACCTTTTCTTTAGACCACACAGGTCTTTGATCGTTACACCTCAGCTTCACACAGACAGCCCTGTACAAACATTTGTGTTCTGTTTAAATACCGGCCTGCTAATCACAGGCAGGTGTCCCTCATTCAATTTAGAGCCAGGTGAACCTCGTCCTGGCTCTCTCCTGTGGCATTCTGGGGAATGTAGTCCCGTTACCAAACCCCCAAGGACTACATCTTCCTCTCTGCCACACCACTCAAATAACAAAAAGAATAAAATGTACTTTCCCCTGGTCCACATCCTGAAAGACATTCCCTGGTGTACAAATGCTCTGAAAACATTGTAGGCAGTAGAAGATGATTAGCTGTTACTTTCAGATATAAGCTGAATGAAATTCTTGCTGATCAAACTAGCACACACCTAAAACTAAGGTGGGCATTAAAGATTCAATGTGACTATATAATAATTTCATAGGTTCTGGGTGGGCTTAAGCCCCTGCCTTCCTGCCCTTATGCCCCAAAAGTGCCCTTTTCTTCAGTCGTGTAATGTTTGAAAAGTGTTCTTTTATCTCAATGAGCCCCTGCCCTTTTAATATCCTCTGCACGTTACTGAGTAAATCTGTGTGCATGCTAGAGTAAAGCATACTCATCGAAATGTACTGAACATGCTATATGGAAATATTTTTTAAAAAATAGCTTTTTTTGGATGTACACAAAAGGTTTAAATTATATATAAAAAACAGTGCTTTAAGAAGTTGATAAAAAAACAAACAAAAAATATATATTAATATATATATATTTCAGGACGTTTCAGACAACAGCTCTTCTTCAGCTGTGTAGAAACAAAAGTAAACACAGTGGAGTAAAAATTTTTGAAGGATTCTGTGTAAAAAAATTGCATGTTTACTGCTCTGATTATTTTTAATTTAATTAATTTGTCTCATTATTTTGTAAAAATGTCTACATTTAGTTTTGGAGTGCAGTAATCATTTGCTTAGTGTGTGTGTTGCTTCTACTTAGATAATTATCTACCAGTATTATTGAGCAGTAGAGAACCCAGTCTGGAAACACTCTCTATTTGAATTGGAGTCTGTAGGTACCGGTGTAACATACATTTTTGCTACCGGTAGCAAAATAGGACTTGTATAAGAGTCAGAATGTGCTACCTTATCAAAATCTGCTACCTGGTCAAAATCTGATACCTATACCAAAATGTAATTTGTAGCTATAAATGGTATTTCATTGGTCCAGTTAAAACAATCCAACAATTCATCATGGTGGTTATATCTAAAAATCTAAAAATGATATAGCTTATGTTACCTTTGCAAAACAATTTTACAAAGGTGTGCTTGAGGTTATTAGTTTCGAGAAAACGCTACGTTCATGTAAAAAAATAATTGCATTCAGCGTATAGGTGCATTTTTTCTTTTACTTTTTATTTTAAATAAGGTAACTCCCTCTGTAATACATATTATCGTTCATTATCAGCAGCAGTCTATATTTAATATAAAACTAATTAGTTACGTCTGGAATAAAATGTACATTTACTAAACACGTATTTCACATCCAAAGACTTGGGTATTGTTTTTTGATGGGCATCCTGCAAGGAAAGAAAATCTGGTCCTGTGCAGTGCAAGGAGAAACTAGTCTGGGCATGCACAGTACACAAAGTAGGAACATTTGATAGGGAGCAGAAATCGACGTGACACCGATACAAACGCTGCTGCTTGGTGTCTCCACAGCAGTGCTGAAGTCGAGCTGGAACGAGCATAATAGGCAAGCAAAGTAATGGTCAGCTTTTCATTGATCCTTGCAGTTCTTTGTTCTTGTTCTTGTCATGTTTATATGTATTTCTTGCATCAATAAAAAAAAAATAATAATAATAATAGGAAAGCAAAGTCACATGACTCCCATCTCCTGCACAACTGTCTGATTCAGTCAGCAATCCTTGTGATGCAATCAAAAGATTACGAGGAACTACTTCTGTTACGAATTACTTCTTAAGAAGGCTAAAAACACTGACGAAAACGACAGCAACAGTGCATTGACTACGACTGTGGACACAAAACACAAACAAAGCCACTGACACACAGACACGTAAAGCAAAGCATTCCAACAAGTTGGAAAAAGACACTTTGTGGAAATGAGATAAATGCATTACCTATTATATGTGTTAATAGAAGTTCAGTATACAAATAAAATGTGTATAATAATTCTTGTTGAAGAAAATCAGTATTTTAGTGGCGCTCATGTCCCCTCAGATCTAGGACCACACCACTGCTCTACTGGTAGGATTTTAAACCGTGCCACTAGAGAATCCGATTGGAGTTTGTACCGTGTGAAGCCCCAGTTGGATCCCGGCTGATTTGTGGTTTGGTACTATATACTGTTAGGTGAAACAAGTAAACCAGTCCCTCATTTAAAAATGGACAAGAATGATACAACCAGAGAAAACATTGCTGACAATGCAAAAGAAGAAAACCACCAATAATACATATATGTACAAGAAATTAATATAAAGCAAAACACAATGGCTCCTAAACTTGGCACCAGCAGCACAATAATCGATTCTGTCGGCTACATCAACGAGGTTAGGTCAGTGTCGATAAAAGACAATTGTTTTTGCATTGGATTTCACAGTATTACTATTTCTGCATTGACATTAAAGCAAAGAGCACAGAGAAACGATGCCTGCATGATGAGTAAAGGTAACTCAAGAAACGTACCATTTAAATCAAGGTATCTCTTTTTAGAAGGAACATCCTCCGCACGTCAAGCATGTTTAAAACATGGGACTTTTCAATTCTGTTTAATGATTGAAGAGTGTTTTGAGAGCAGTGCTGTGGTCCTTTTTGCTAGCTAGTTTTTTTTTTTTTTTTTACCTTTGCTATATTTACGAATATTTAGAATGCATGAGCTTTGGACAATCTGTTCTGGACCTAAGGATCCACTTTAAACAAACCGACAGATTTTGGTTTGAAAGTGATTTGAAATCAGACCTGTTCTTTTCTATTAGCAATGGAACTAAATAAAACAGGTAAAGCTACGAGCCCCAGATAGGATTGCAGACTAGTTAAATGTTTCGAAGGTGTTACCCAAAAAGTGCATATTATTAATACAGACAGACTTCACACACTGTGAGTGAGTGTACATGTAACAGGGTGGAGTCTGGGCACGAACCGGCGACCCCGTGCGTCGCAAGCGAGCGTCTTAACCGCAATGCAAAGGAGCCAGGCTCTTCTGCATTCATGGTTTAGAGCTTTTAACCTCACTGCATCTCAACGACCGGGGACAGGACAGAATCCGTAATGGCATCACACAGCACTGCCTGTTACATACACAACAAATAATCCAGAGGGATTGAATGGTAGAATGCAGATGGAACAGCTTGGAGCCCTGGTTTTGATACTGGGATGAGTCAGAGTTTTCAGGTCGGCGTGATTGTACACATGGATCTATTTATTTAAGGTTATGCACACAGACCCAGCTACTGGAAGATCTCGTAACAGCATTGCAAGAAGGTTGTGGAAATCAAGATGTTTTAAAAAGACATGTTAGCTGAGAGACAGGAGGGAATCGTGAGTGCTGTATCACCATCACTTTTTAAATCTAATCAGGCTCAGTATGATTCCGTTTTTATCTTTAGACAATTCCTCACATATTATCTCCCCAAGGGAATTAAGGAGCATCTGTACAGTAGGGGTGCATGTTCACTGTCGGGACAACAAATTATAAAATGGGATTAATTGTGGCAGCACGGGG
The DNA here is from genome assembly GCF_902713425.1 of Acipenser ruthenus. NCBI lineage: Eukaryota > Metazoa > Chordata > Actinopteri > Acipenseriformes > Acipenseridae > Acipenser > Acipenser ruthenus. Next base: position 93,441,113 of record NC_081191.1, on the reverse strand, counting down.
GAGAAGGAAGAAACAAAAATGATTTTACCTCTGAAATCCAGAAACTGTTAATGGGCACTGTGCGGAATCATATGTCGAGTGAAAATTAAAATAGCGACAAGCGTTCTTTCAATTGCAGCATCCAGTTTATTTGTTCTGAATGTAGTACTACTACTGGTTTCTGTAAAACACAGCACAATACTGTCCCACAATCCCCCAGTGACCTTTTCAAGCAGGACATGAACATCCGAGGCTGGCCATGGTTGGAAACCGCCCTGAAACTTGTTTTTTTTTGGCCCACAGTGGAAATGAAGCAAAAGTTATATAATTAAAAAAGGAACAGGAGAAATATATATTTTGTACATATATTTTGATAAATGGGACTTTAAAGTCCCGTCAGTGCTTTAAGAACTCTTAACGGCACTAAGCTAAAGCAAGACCGTGAGGTCCCGTCATGACTGAAAGGGTTAATAGCACAATGTAGCTTCCGTTGCATTGATTGATTGAGATCAGAGGTGTACAGTGTTGAAGGTGTCTGTGTGTCACAATGCAAAGAACATGTCTGTAGGGCTCAGCAGTCACGTGTCCAGAGTTGTACTTTCGCCGGTGGCTGTTTTGATGGACATGTTGGTCAACGGAGCCACTGTGATGCTTGGGCCCCAGGTATCCCATCATCATGCCCCTTGTGAAGTCACTGAGGTCTTTCTGCTTTCCCATGGAGGCAGAAAATAGCTCTTATACAGCTTGTATAGGACTAGTGGATTTCATCTTCTAACTGTACTTCCAATCTCCAGGTTTTAGCAGAACTGATGAAACTGTGCATGAGAATTCTTTAGCACAAGCTCTTAAGGTCCTGGTGACCAGCATGATTTCTGCCCTCTGGTTGTTCGGGCTAATGAAAGCATTTTCTTCAGAAACACATCAAAAAGCTATACTCACCTTATCTCAGACTGCAAAACCATGCCATTTTAATCTTGCGTTTTCTATGATCAATTAATCATTCAATCTACGTGATTGATTAATCACACCTGTTTGCTGTGATGTAAAATTGTATTGAAAAACATGGGTAAAACATATTGTAATGTTTTTACCAATTAAAAACACCAGGGAGACGATGTTGCAGTTTCCAATAGACGGCTTATTTGTTGTACAATTGCTGGGTGCCGACCGAACGTGTCTTAGCAGCGGGCAGTCCCTTTAATTTAAAGTTTAAACTAATAACCGAAGCGGATGCAATTAGTTGTTTACATGTTTCTGAATACACTGGGTCGCTGTCGGCCTCCACCACGCAAAACAACCATGTACACAAACTCTCTACAACGCTACAGATTCACCAGTTACTTCTGACGCTTCCTCGTGGTGGGTTGTGACCCACCTCAGGATGTGGTTCTACACGCTTTGACCCGGGTTGAGCGAGACAAAATGCTTGACGGCCGTTCATAAGCCGATGCAATAACAAACAGCCACGCCTGCGTGTGAAGGTTTCACTTCCTCAAGGAACTTTTCTGTTTATTCTGTTTAGCCATATTTTTGTTGCTTGAGACATAGCATGAGCCAGATTGCAGCAGGGATGTAGAAACATCTGCTCTAATCAACATTTGGGTCGACAATTGAATCCAGAGAAGCTTGGATGGAAGCGTCTGTAACAAGCTGCTTCCAGGCATTGATACGCGCATTGTGTACTTGTGTCTGTCACCCAGGTCAACCCTGCTTTATCAAAAGCAGTGTGAAATCAAGTAGCCGACTCGCATGACAACGGGTCCTGCACGGGTAGGTTCTGACCCGTTTGGCGCATGCCAATGTGAAAGGGGCTTTAGTTCAGTGTCCCTTTTCCTGATAGGTTGACTCTTCATTACCATACCCTGCAGCAGGGAGTCTGGTGACGTTGACCTGGCAGACTGTCGACGTTACAATAGTTAATGCAAAGGGTTATTAGTAATTTCTGATTACATAGCAATATCAAAAACATAAAACAAAGACTAGACAAAGCACTTCATTTTCAGAATGCACAGATTACAATCAGTCCTTTGAACAAATCGTTAATCTCAACAGGGTGTGAATCTGGTGCCACTTGGTTGGATTAGCGAGTTTACTGTTCTTTCCCTACCCTACTTGAGCTCCTAACGTTATTCCAGGTTCTAACCGCATTCTTGCTCTTCGATGCGTTTTTCTTTTTTTTGTCAAGCTTTTTCCTGACCGCTATGCAACCACAGTTTAACAATCCCATTTCACACAATTGCGGTATGTGTTCTCTAAAGACACTGTTCGCTATCCTAAAGTATATATTTTCTACTGTAGTGTGCCGTCTGTACATCATTTTGCGCACTTCAATCAAGTGTATATTTTAGTACAAACACATTACAACATTAGCCTACTATTTGCTTAGATCAACAGTTCAATCGTCCTCGTTTTCATTACAGCCTTTTTCATCACTTGGTTATTGCGACATCATCAATTTACACAATATGCTGGATTCTCAATATGATGTAAATGTTATTTATTAAAACGTGTTTCATTGCTCAGTTATTTTTACGCTTAGTGCATGTACACTCTCTCCCTCTGTCCCTCCCCGTCACGAGCCCAATAGCAACATTGCTGAGCTCCCCTTCTCTGGCTCCTTTGGTTGCATTCCTCTCTTTGTATTTAAACATCCGGGTTTCCCTACTGGCTGTGCTTTACTCTCCTCTCCTCACACAGAAGCCATTTTGGACTCAGTTCAGTTTTTTGCATGTGAATTTCAGAGGTAGTGTCTCTCTGTCCATTCACTGTTTTAGGGGTAAAAAGAAAACACGTTAACCAAGCGTGCAAAAGAATGACATTTCTGCAGGCACAGACGCTTTTAAACAACCAACGTTAGTATTTGGAAATGTTTGCTTCCTCGATGGATTTTTTTACATTTTAAAGTTTAGTTTTTTTCCCCAGTGCAATTTTGTTGCATGGGGGCTATACACACAAAAGCAAGGCAAACTCTTTCTCGGTACAGTGGACATTGGGTGGGGGTAGGGTCATTTGGCAAATCACCTTTTTAAATGTTCGAAAAGGATACCAATAAGCGTTTTAAAAGGAGAAAATCTGGTGCCGTACTTGTCTCTTAAATTCAAGGAATATGTTTGCGTCCTGGTTCACTTTTATACTTCTTTGGGGGACTTTTTGTGCAGGTAAGAATTTTTTTATTATTAAAAAACAAATGTAAAAAAAAAACCACCAAAAAAACGATTTAACTTTAGGTCCATGAACATTCTGGCTGACGTCTTGACAAAAAAAGGACTGATTTATTTGGTTTTGGATATTCAGATTTTCGTATTGTAACTTTGTTGATACAACGTATGACATATCTTTCATTGTGTAACTCGTAACATTTCTTTACACGCTGCAGGCTTAACTTAAAATGCAATTGGGTTGAACTAATGAACTAATTGTTGGCGGTTTTGCAAATAGTTATTTTGCTGTTATTTTTTTTACATAATTAAATTAACTATTTTAATAACGCTTGAAGTGTGAGGTATCAATATTTGGGAGATCGCTTTAAATCCGAAGTATTGTAAATGTTGCATTTTTACTGGTGTTAATGTGTTTTTTGTGATCAGTCGCTATTGTCTAAAGTCCAATTTAAATGAACCGTGCAGTGCTTTAGGAAGCGCTTTTGTTTTTTTATTAATGAAACGGTGTGATGTGGAGTGTTTGCTATTTTTATGGGATGAGTCATGTGGGCTGATTTGAAAGGGTGATCTAATAGAAGTTGTAAAAATACAAACCACATTGGTTTCACATTCCGTTGAGCTTTCTTTCCTCCTTTTTATGCAGCACCACGTGTACAAAGCATTAGCTAAATGAAGTTTTAATAAAATCATGTTAGAATGTTTTTAAAAATAAATCAAATGTAAGCATGTTGAGACAGATATGAAACGGATGGATTCTAAACGTTGGGTTTACTATTTCATTTATTTCTGATTTAAGATGCTGATCGCTATATCAGTTGCAGATTTGAGAAAGCGGGGGATTTTAACTTGCACAATACTGCCCGATGGGTGAACCCCCATCCCTACTTTAATGTATACATTTATGTATTTATTGTATACATCGCATATTTTGATTCCCCCCTTTTACAGTACATTAAAGCAGTGTTTTGTTTTTGTGCAGCTAGCTAAGACTTGCCACTTACTTTTGTTTAATAGGCTGTATGGTTGCTTTGTTGCGTTATCAACCCCCTCCTTGTTTTGAGGAGTTTGGGGGAGGGGTACCAAAGGGAATGAACATTGGCATTTCAAACGATTTGTGCAGATTTCCATAACAATACCAACATCATTACAAAATATAACACTGTTAATAGGAGGTAGCCCTGGCCCGGACGCGTTGATACACAGCAAAGTGATAGGCTGTGTTTGTTGATTGTTACAACGCCAATTAAAACATTGCGTAACAGCGTTAACACTAGCGATCTCCGCGGTTTAACGTTTGAGTGTCTCCCGGTAATTAACCCGGTGGGCTTCGTAACAGTTTTTAAACGTTAACAGAAATGCCCACATTGCGTTGTTGGCAGTCTTATTATTGGTTTGTTCCTTTGGGAGCAGAGGTGGAGGGGCTGTGTGTGCGGAGCGGTAGAGGGTTATATTTTAAACAAGGACACGCACATGTTTCCCTCTTAGTTCTTAAGCCGCTCAAACCCCTGTTGTGCTCGGATATGATGTAGTCGTACAGGAGCCACGTGAAGTTGTCTGCACACATGCTCTTTGTTTTCCTCTGTGCCCTTCATTAATAATGCAAGACTTTGTGCTCAGGGTGTTTTGTTACAGTGTCGAATGTGTATTTGCATCCTAAATAAATCTCGAGTTTATTCTGAATTGACTTTTTTTTATTATTATTTTTGGTGATGGGTGATTTTATATATATATATAGCCTTAAATGTTTTTATTTGTTTTACCTTTCCGAATGGTTTTAGAAATGATGATGCTGCTGCACGCTATAGGAGTTTGAAATACGTTCACTTGTTATGCACTGGCGTGTTTAAATATAAAGATATGTAAAACAAACAACTTTGCAGTATTTCACAAATGCATTAGTCAAAAAAACAAAGGGCATGTTTACTTGGTTCATGTTTTGTAACTACAGTGTTAGCTTTTTGTACGCCACATGGGTTAAAATGTACAGTCAGAGGCCAGAGTTATTAATATTGGTACAATAAACGTGTGTATGCAAGTTTGTTAAATGTCAAAAGCTAACGTTATACTGTGGGCTTATCTTCCCTGGCAGTGACTCATTCAAATTAATTGATCAAACGCGTCTGCAGAGCACAGTGCACCATGTCGCGAACCATATCAGGTGCTCAACAAAGTGTAACATTCATTACCACCACACACCCCTTCCCCGTCCTCGGTGTGTTTAAAGTGGCAGTGAATAGCACAACAGCATTCAGTTGGCGCATTGTATTGTGTTATTGTCACAAAAAGAGTTTGTTCCACATTCACTTAATATAATTGGGAGAAACGTAACAACAATGTACCTGGGCCGTATTCTCCGCGCAGTTGTAGCACGTTTGACCACATTGCTAGGGATGAGATGGGTGAAGTGCTTTGACATGTTTTTATTTATTAATTTGTTACCAAAACCTGCTACCTTCTATAACTGAATACGTTATTGGATGTGGAAGAAAACAACGCGGCGGGGTTGTAGTAACGTTTGCTTTGTTGCGTTTTGGTTTGATGGGGGGTTGTCGTATGAGAAGAGGGAGAGGGGGGTTTATTAAAAACAAAACACTGTGGGGGATGGGTACAGAGCATGACTTCGAGCAAGAGCTCAGATTTAAAGAGACAGTGTTTGTTTTTTGCAGATGACAATGCTATAATTGAGAGCAGCGTTTGTAGTCAATTTCTTCCAAAACAATTCAAGCTTTATACGAAGCACATCATTTGTATTAATTTAGCGCTTAATTGTTTTTACCTCTCAGTGGCACTCCAAATTGGTTAACACTTATCTGCAAAAAACACGTTTTTTTATTTTTGTTTCTGTTCTTATGCGCACTTTGCAGTAAAAATGCCAAATGTGCAGAAAATATGCAGGTAGGTGGCTTTTATGGTGCCTGAGTAATATGTGCGTAACCTTCGGTGCCATGGCGCCACAAGTGAATGGGGCTGTGTTTTAAGAGTTAAAGCGAAAGTCACCGCTTGCAAAACAAACCTCGATAGACTTAATATCGTATTTAAAAAAAACAAAAACAAAAAAACAAAAAAAAAACTGTTTACTCACTGCAGTGTGCTGTGTACTTTCATCACTGACATCCACAAATAAAAATTATGCTAACTTTTTGATTTTTGCAATGAGGTGCACGCAAATGTGTTAAACTGCTGAACCGCTCAATTCCTTGTGCACCTTATAGGGTCAACTCCTGGGTGAATAATTGTATAGTAACAATGTCTCCCAATGTCAGAAGTGTGTAGTTTTTGGGCTAAGTAAATTTTTTGTTACTCAAATGTGGATCCGTTGGTATCAACATTTTCTTATTTAAACACCATTACTTTGTAGCTGGGCTACTGTTTTTGTCAGTGTTGTTTGTGTGCCTCCAGTCCAGCATACAGTTCAAATGTAATTTGTAGTATCTTGGGGAGGGGGGAGTTTTCCAGCAGCCAGCAAGGCCATAGGTTTTCACAAGATGTTAAGTTCTAGCACGTAACTTATGGCACAGTCCATTCAGTGTGGTGTCTGGTAATATTAAACACTGTACAGGCAGCAGCAGTAATATTGCTTATGAGGTAGTAGACCTCAAACCTTTTTTTTATTTTAAGATCTGTATGAACTGGGGAAATGATGAGTAATTTCATTATATGAACAGTTTAACGTATATAGTTTGTGAAGGAATGCCCAAAGGACACCCGCCTTTCTGTTAATGCTAACAATAATGAAAATCCTCAAAAGCTTTTTTCTCTGACTTTGTTTTAGAAATTCTTAACAGATCTTTGTCAACTGGAACAGTACCAACTGCTTTTAAAAGTGCTGTGGTTAAGCTTTTGCTCAAAAGATCTTATTTAGATCCTACAATTCTGAGCAATTTTAGACCGATCTCCAATTTATGTTTTGTAGCTAAGATCATGGAGAAGGTGGTAGCCAATCAACTTCATATGTTTTTTGATAACAATAAAGTTGTAATTCGACTTATTGGGAAATGCAGACTCAGTCTATTTCCATTCTGGTTTTATTAGACCCAAGTGCAGCATTGGATAATGTTCATCATACCATAGCCTTAAAAACTGGGTAAAGTTGTCTGGAACTGTACTAAACTGGTTTAAATCCTATCTTACTAACAGACAGAATTTTGTTTCCTTGGAAGATTCAGAATCAGCATTATCTACTATTACCAGTGGCGTTCCTCTGGGTTCCCTTCTTGGTTCCATATTTTATTTAAACATGTTGCCGCTGGGGGAGATATTTTGTAAACATAGTGTACATTTTCACAGCTGTGCTGATGGCACACAGCTTTATATTTCTGTGAAACCGGGAGATACTTTTTGTAGTCTCTGATTTAATTGAGTGTTAATGATGTACAAATCTT